>NW_011494720.1:700783-713225 GCF_000754665.1 Bison bison bison
CCCACCTAGAAAAGTGCAGAATCTCTTCAGATCACGATTGGTCACTGCAGCCTCTTCTTCACACACTTTTGTACGTGACCACCTCTGTTTCTCAAGATCACAATTTTCACAGAATGGTTAGACTCGTTTTATGTAGTTTTTGCTTTATGGAGGCTTCCCAGGTGGCGCCAGTGGTAAAAGTCCACCTGCCAATGCAGGAGACTTGAGAGACATGAGTTCAATCCCTGGGTCAGGAGGATCCCTTGGAGTGGGAAAGGGCAACCCATTCCAGTGTTCTTGCCTGGAAAATTCCATGGACAGAGGAGTCTGGCAGGATATGGTCCATGGGGTCACAAAGAGTCAGACACGACTGAGCATGCACCCCTCCTTTATGGAGTATAACCAATTATTTTCCACCTTGCAGCAACTTTACCCAATAAGGACTGTTATGACTATTCTTTTAAAACACAAGATGTCAACTCCTTTAAAAATCTGTTTTCCTTAATCCATTTCCAATCTGTTTTAAAAATTCTGTAGCTGATTTCTTTAGTATCTTTGATTTTTCAAGTGCAGAGTTGAATGGGGAAAAGGCTACTTAGTAACGACCTACCATCATAAGTTCTCACCACACAAAGAGAGTTTGTTAGTTGACTTTCTAAGCAAGAATTATTCTGAAGAAAAACCACCTAATTGTTTGTAGAGATAACTGGGAAGTTGTTTTTCACTTACACAGTAGCATAGTTTCAAACTGTCTGAGCGAATGAGTGATAAATCTCTCAGTCGTGTCCAACTCTTTGCAACCCCATGGACTACAGCCTGCCAGGCTCCCCTCTCCATGGAATTCTCCAGGCAAGAATACTGAAGTGGGTTGCCATTTCCTTTTCCAGGGTTCAGACTATGCACTCTGCTTTCTTGAGTTCCCACTAATGAATGGCCTTCAGTAGTCGTTCTTGGTTGTATTAATTTCCCTTTGTTAGATTTTATCTGTAGTGTATCTTATCCATACATATCCTCACCACTCAGGTTTATATTTTGTCCTTAGAATTTATAAACAAGCATTTTTGTGAAAGGCCATTGATATATACTATGATTTAAAAGATTTTAACACAGTATGCCTTGGTAGCTCAATACAGTACCACATAGTATCCGAGTAGCTTATTTCTGAGAAGAGATCCTGCTCACACGTTATCTGGGCAATAGGATTCTCAGCTGTTGGTGATAATGCAAAGAAGAATGTACATCTTTCACTACAGAAAGACATTGTATTAAAATCTTTCCCAAATATATAGGATTTTTTTTTCTTTCCCATGCCATTTAGGAATTAAAAAATGAATTCTGAAGATTTAACTGAGAAATGTTATTGTTCTTATTGCTTCTGGTCTTCATCGCAGGCCTTTTCTCTGTTCCCTCCGTTCCCTCCTCATGGCAACTCCCTCCTCTGCTCCTTTGCCTGACATCCTAGTCATTTGCTTTTGTACACTTGACATTTTAGAGAGAGGTGAGGTCTTGACTATCGACCATACTGAGAGAAACAAGAGAGCTGTTATTTCCATTTCTATATATGGCTCCTACTAGCATTCACAGATAAAATGAGATAATAACTATGAAAGCTAGTTTTAAAAGTTAAAAGTAAAATCGCCAGTGATACAATTTGTGAAGAGAGAGAAATTCATAGCTGGAAAGTAGGAAATAAGGGTTTCTTTCATGTTTAATAGGATCTTAGATTGACTGACCAGAGATTCTCATGGGCAGAGTGGGTTTCTTTAATCTTTCTAAATGATCTATAAAAGAGCCTTTGACAGCCTCATGAGACTTGGCCCTGGATATAGTTCATGGCCTGTTTTAACATTTTATGAAGGGTTTTAAATAGTTCATAACATTATCTAATACTGTGTAGTTAGAAATTATATCCCTATTACAAAATAGGATCTTTGAAATATAAGAAATGCTAAATTAAATCATATTTGGGGATGTTGAGGACATGTGCATTTAGTGAGGGGAAAGTAGGTAAAATATTAAAAGTAACGTGAGTTTATTTTTTTCTATCATATTCTAGAAAGTTAAAATCCTTTTTCAAGCACAATTATCCATACAGTGTGCTAAAAAGCTAAGAAGTTATTATTATAGCCTTGCTGCATAAAATTTAAAGAACCACAGCCTTAAGCAATCCTTGTTAAAAGCATTCAGCATTGTTCAAAAGCTGTAGCTGCACAAGGATTAGGCTGTTGAGATCCAACCTCCAGCTCTCGTATTTCTTGATCGACATGAACTCTTTGTTTATCGTGTGATAGTACAGACAGTTGGAGAAGGAAAGGGCAACCCACTCCAGTATTCTTACCTGGAGAATCTCGTGGACAGGGGAGCCTGGTGGGCTGCTGTCCATGGGGTCAGACAGAGTTGGACAGGACTGAAGCGACTTAGCAGCAGCAGTACAATGTTAGGATAAGGTGGACGAGAAGAGAGATGCTTTTCACCCACTTAGTGACATGAAACACATTGAACACAATTCTGCCTGTTCCCATAGCTTAGAGAAGAGGCTGCCCTTAGCACCAGAGGTATCCACTAGCTAGAAGGTGAATTGTCTTACACTTGGGAAGTGAGCCTTTCCCAGATCTGTGCAGAGTGAATGAAGGAACCCATTGATCAGGCCCAGGAAGTCTGTGCTGTGCCTTAGCTCTGGACCCTGCCTAAAGACTTAGCCTTTAGGCTGCTGAGGTGCTAAGACTTGGATAACATGGAATCTGAGTGGGGTTTTGTCCTGCACCACCTCTCAGAGACAACACTATCGAACTTGGAGGTGTTTTCTCTTGAAGCCTGGTTTGATTCAGCTGGAGAGAGAAGATGGTTTGGTGTGGAAAGGTCAGTTCATAGCTCTGCTACTCCTCTCCCTTGGCCATGAAAGGATGGCTTTACATGGGTGTTCCCTGGACCAGCCACAGCTGCTTAGGATACTTGACAAGAAGAGAAAAGTTTTGAACCAAGGGAGGAGGCTGATGAGATGTCATTGCTTTTATTGTCTTTTTACTTGCACATGTCCTCACTCAATACTTTCCCTCCAGTTTAAATAACATTTATTAAACTGACACTTTTTATGAGGTTCCTTCAGACTAACATTTCTTGAATACTGAGGGAATTATGTGTTCAATGCTAGAGTGTAGGACTTGGCAGGGATTGTTTTTAACGAAGGCTTGTTACGTGGGTGGATTTAATAAAGTGCTTACACTGTAGTACTTGGCACATTTTAATGTACTTTTTCTTTTGCATGGCATTTGAGCACTTTTATTTGAATGTGTCTCTTTATTTTTCCTCCCAGGGGCTTTTCTCATATTGGGTGAATGAGATCTTTGCTAAAACCATTTGAGGTCTATGGTAATTTTGAAGCAAACCTGCTAAGTAGTTTTAGGCTTATGTATTGGGTTGGCCAAAAAGTTTGTCTAGGTTTTTCTGTAACATAGGAAACCTGAATGAACTTTTTGGCCAAGCCATTAGGAGTTGTTTGTCAAATAACACATCTAACCACTGTATATAAGCCCCTCAAACTTCACTTTGACTATTTGTTTCCATGCCTATTTGTTGCTCTTATGCCCCCTCCTTCCTTGCTCTACCCCACTCTCACCTCTTGCCACCTTAACAATGACAGAAACTTAGAACGTAAGAGCATAGTGATTTTGAGTATTCATCTCCTCTACTGGTAGCAGCCTAATATTGGGGGTGGAGGGGGAGGGGCCTGGCCTTTTATGTCTTTTGTCCATTCTGTTCATACCTTCTGATTAACTGCTGCTGCTGCTAAGTCGCTTCAGTCGTGTGTGACTCTGCTTGACCCCATAGACGGCAGCCCACCAGGCTCCCCTGTCCCTGGGATTCTCCAGGCAAGAACACTGGAGTGGGTTGCCATTTCCTTGAAGGTGAAGTCGCTCAGTCATGTCCTACTCAGAGACTCCATGGACTGCAGCCCACCAGGCTCCTCCGTCCATAGGATTTTCCAGGCAAGAGTACTGGAGTGGGTCGCCATTGCCTTCTCCGGATTAACTGCTAGTGAACATCAAAACTAGCTCAACGTGGGCAGCATTTAGTAAAAGCAAAGTGAGTGGAGGTGTGTAGGGTTGCTGTGCAAAGGTTGTTGTTGACTGTTCACAAGAGTTCATGTATACTTAATAAATGATGTCAGTTTATTCCCTCCAAATGGTTCTAGCCAGATTTTGAGTCAAAACCTAGGAAAATTATTCAAAATAATTATATTGGTCAGGTTCTCCTGGGAGCATGGTAGATAGAAACCTTAAACTTGGTGACGACACCCACCACCTCAATGAATCCGAACAGCTGTAAACATACTACGTGGCTACTACTTCTAAATTTTCTAGCTATATACCTTAATAGCAACAAAAATACTAAAACATAACATTAACAGCAGCTTGTATTTGGATGCTTACCGGATTTCAGGCACTGAATTAAGCAGTTACAGCCTCACCCACAGCCCCACTATGTGGGTACTATTATAATTTTCTTATTTTTAGCACAAGAATATTGCATGTACAGAGAGTAAAGGAACTTGTCCAAGGTTTGTAAATGATTAGTGGTGAAACAGGAACTGGAATGTTAGGTTTCACTCCAAAGGCCTCATTTACTACTACATTGTTATAGCAAATCTCCCCTTAGAGTCTAGCAGAGAGCTCAAAGATTCGGTTGCCTTCCTAAGCTCTCTGGGGCGGGGTGTTGCAACAGCAGCATGGTAGACATTCGGGACTGGATAGTGCTTGGTTATGGGGGATCGTCGTGTGTACCGTAGGATGTTAGCATCAAACATGGCCTCCACTCACTAGATGTCAGGAGAACCACCACCATCCCCACTCATGACAACCAAAACTGTTTCTAGACATTGCCATATAACCCCCAAGGGACAAAATTCCCTTGGCTGAGAAACACTGTTTTAAAAATTTGGAAGGCATAGTGTATAAGTTTAAGTAAAGCCACAGTAACAAATCGGCCCCCCAGTTTAGTGATGTAATACAGCAGAAGTTTCTCCTTTTGCAGTCACGGATGTGTGTCCAGGTTAGTGGACACCATGCAGTTCCATGCACCAATTGATAGAAGGCAGGGGAAGGAGAGTTTCTGAGACAAGTGTAGAAATGGCTCACCTCTTCTCTCATTCCACATCAAGCTATAAATTTGGAGATATAGTCTGTGTGCCCAAAGAAGGAAGGAAACATTTTTGTGAACAACTGCCAGGGTCTACCATGTATTATATTGGATTGGCCAAAAAGTTCATTCAAGTTTTTTCATAAGATGTTCTGGAAAAATCCAAATGAACTTTTTGGTCAACCCAATATGTAACTGCAATATTCTCATTATAAAAACCTATACCCGGCATCCCACCACTAAAGGTAAAAATAAAAATAAAAAATACATAAGGAAGAAAGCAGGAAAGATCTTGATGATGCTTACTGCCAAGTTTATAGTTAACTCTCTCTACTAAATAACTCTATGCTGCTGCCAAGCTGCTAAGTCGCTCCAGTCGTGTCCGACTCTGTGCAACCCCATAGACGGCAGCCCACCAGGCTCTGCCGTCCCTGGGATTCTCCAGGCAAGAACACTGCAGTGGGTTGCCATTTCCTTCTCCAAAATAACTCTATAGAATGTTTTAAATGGAATTCTTCATTTAGGACTTAGACTAAGATGTACCTTCCCTTATTCCTCTCTCCCCTCTTACACATTTCCATCACCTCTACCTCCTCTCTCTCTCCCTTTTTTCCTAACTCCCTGCCCTCTTTTGTTTTTGTAGTTTTTCCTATCCATATGACCTGTCAATAGGGCTCTTTGGAATTTTTGAACACAGGTGGTACTATCAATATTTCAGTTTAAGAAGAGGGCTGCTGGGTCTAGCATAGTTCAAAGGCAGGAATTGTGCTTCTTTGCTTGTCTTCTGGAAACATTTTGAGTAGACTGGAATCAAAGAGAATAATGGACTAATGCCAGCATACCCTGAACAGAATGATCATGCTCGGAAGCCACACTGATAAAGTTTATAAGAAAATGTAATACGCTCCTTTTCACTGCCCTGCCTTTGTTTTAAACTCATTTCTATAGTCACTCTGAGAAGCCAAAATGAGAATTGTGAACACTTAAAGAACAAGTAAACAATGGAAAACCTAATGGTTGAAATTGTTTTAACACATTTATACATACATAATAATCTTAGGCCTTGCACACTTGCACACTCTAAATCAGGTGACATCATTGTGGATGGTTTCCATAAGAAAGTGACAGTGAACGTTGCTCAGTTGTGTCCAATTCTTTGCGACCCCATGGACTATATAGTCTCCAGGCCAGAATACTGGAGTGGGTAGCCTTTCCCTTCTCCAGAGGATCTTCCCAACCCAGGGATCAAACCCAGGTCTCCCGCATTGCAGGTGCATTCTTTACCAGCTGAGCCACAAGGGAAGCCTTGTAGAAGTCAACTTTCATCTTTCCAGAGGTGAACATGGAGAAAGTAAATTTGCCATTGATAAATAGTGGTCTATTTATGTCATTAACCTTTACACTTTTCAAATTACTAAGAACTTTTTACAATAGCATAATGAACATCAGTTGGTATAATAGTAATAATTATGGATTTAGTGATGTTCTCATTGTCTCCTTGAGAAATACTAAACCTCAGGTAATAGTCACCCTTGAGTGCCTGACATTCCTGACTTATGACTTGCTTCTTTTTTTTTTCTTTTTAGATTTTTTTGTGGCTTGCTTCTTGAAGCTTGGGTCTAGAATACTTCAGGTCAGTCTAAGGATTTCCAGGGTATTGGAGGCCCTAGAGTCCAGCTTTGTAGGATATTCTTACCATGTTTCAAGAGTTCATGATCTCAGAATAGATTATAGTTATTTAATATAGTTAAATATAGTTTTTAGCTTCCATATCACATGTCTAAGACCCAAGAAAGAGAGTACAGTTGCTATAGAAAAAGAGCAATATGAATTTCAAGTGCCTATGATCAATTTTGCTATAATTTGACATATATGCTTTTAAAAATCACTGACCTTGCAAAATCATATGAGGGGAAAACGGGGGAAAATAGATTCCAGGTGCAACACTCAAAACATCAGTGACACATCGAAAAAGAAACAAATGGAGGCAGTTTTATACGTGTTAAATGGTTAAGAACTAAATCCTTACTACAGTAAATATGATACTTCAACTTAAAAAAAAAACATATAATTTCTTGTGGGAGCCACCTGGTACCCACAGCTGCCACCCCCTGTAGGAGGAAGAGAATAAAGGGAAGTGGGAGACAGAGTGAGAAAAAAGAACAATAAAGAGGAGAAAGAACAGAAAGGGGAAAATATAAAAGAGGCTAAGAAGGAGAGAAAAATTAAGGAGAGAAGCAGTTGCGTGCAGGGTTGTAGTCTGAGTTATAAAGTAGGGTTCAGTTCAGTTCAGACCTGACATCAATGCAAAACTGACACCCCTGGCATGGATGGGTATGGCTTTAACAAGGTATGCAGGTGGACTGAGGCGGCTGGTAGGTGTTTGAGCTGTATGTGTGTGTGTGTTTGTATTCCTCTGATGCTCTCTGGAAGTGGCTATGCTTTTCTGTGTTCACCTGGTTTTTTGTTTGTTTTATTGTGAATGCAATCCTGCCTAAGCAAAATTCAGAATTTTGAATTAAGTTCAAGTTACTCCCTAGTATATTAATCATGTGGGAACAAATTCCTGCTTTCAAAGCAAATGTTAAAGCAGAACTAACTGTACTTATCTCTTGAGTGTTATGACTTGATACAAATAGGTCTCACCTCTCCCCCGTCCCCTTTGTTCAGACCAGAAGATTAAAAAACACCATACCTGTTGTCAAAAAACATGATCTTCCATCCCTAAAGCACTTTTTACTTCCGCCCTATAAGAAAAAAATGGTTCAAAAGAATTTCAAGCTATCTTAGCAATTTGAGAGTTTATTTCTGAAAACTAACAAGTAGATTTTTTTTATCCAAATCTTGGGCCAACAAATATGATTATTTGAAAAAGCAAATAGTTGTGGGTTTTTCAAAACTGTCACTGAAAAGATTTTCACAATTTGGGTCAAATACTCCTACACAAGTGATAACCCTTGCTGTCTTGCTGTTATTCAGTCACTAAGTTGTGTCCAACTCTTTGTGACCCCATGGACTACAGCACACCAGGCTTCTCTGTCCTTCACTGGCTCCTGGAGTTTGCTCAGATTCATATCCATTGACTCAGTGATGCCATCCAACCATCTCATCCTCTATTGTCCCCTTCTCCTCTTGCCCTCAACCTTTCCCAGCATCAGGGTCTTTTCCAATGTGTTAGTTCTTTGCATCAGTTGCCAAAGTATTGGAGCTTCAGCATCAGTCCTTCCAGTGAATATTCAGGGTTGATTTCCTTGAGGATTGAAACTTCTGTTACACCAAGGAGATTTAAGGGGTAAATATTTGTGTGTTTATGCCATTAAAATTAGAATATTTTCCATCTACACATGCATATTCTGAGTTAGACAATGTATTAAAGGACACACTTACTTACAGACATAACTGAGGACATTCATTTCTTTTGTGAGATCAAGCTCTTAGAGAAATACCTGCAACTAAAAAGTCCCTTCCCATTCTTCCAGCTTTTCTTTTAAGGCAACATTTTTATTTCTAATGAAAAGGTATTTCAAAAACTTCTGTTAACTCAGGTGATTGAGTAGCTATTATTACTTGTCTGCTAAAGAACTGCTAATATATTTCAAAGACTGCCTGTGGGCAGAACTCTATTGAAGATTTGCTAAAACAGGTTGTGTTCATTTGGGGGTAGAATTATGCTGCCTTTTGGGTGTATGCCATCTTGAATATGCAGTTATACTGAGTGGGTAGAAAATTATAGAATTCAGGAAATTGTGTCTAAACACACCAACCTTCAGTTGGGAGTAGTTTCCCATGGCTGAAAGTTTCTTCCAAAAAAAATGTTGCTTGTGAAACTAAACATCAAAGAATCAACCCAGGTCATTTGACAAGCCTGAAGCAAGTTGATGTCAAAGCAACCCTGCTCTGTAACACCTAGAAAAAGAGGCAGCTTGAGCTGATGCAAGTTTTGCCAGCCCACATAGTTCAGTAGTTAACTATTTTCTGATCACTTACGTTTTCAGTTTCTCCTCTGAGCACCAAGGCTACTCTGCCACTTAAGGCTGATAGCATTGTTCTCTATAGCAGTTCACATGGAATGTTTTATATCTTTTTAAACCTGGTCAAATATACATGACATGTATTAATATTAACCATTTCAAGTATACAATTCAGTGGCGTTAGGCACACTGACATTGTTGTACACTGAACTACATAACCATTACCACCATCCATCTTGAGAATGTCCGACTCTTTGAGACCCCATGGACTGTAGCCCTGTCCGTGGGATTTCCCAGGCAAGAATACTGGAGTGGGTTGCCATTTTCTCTTCCAGGGGATCTTCCCCACCGAGTTATCAAAGCCGGGTCTCTTCCACTGCAGACAGATTCTTTACTGCTGAGCCACCAGGGAAGCCCAAGATATACATGACATGTATTATTTTAGCCGTTTTAAGTGAATGATTCAATGACATCAAGCACACTGGCACTGTTGTGCACTGAACTGTATAACCATCACCACCATCCATCTTGAGCACTTGAGAACTTTTCTACCACTCCAAATTGAAACTGTGCACCCATGAAGCAATACCTCTTCATACCCTCTTCCCTCAAGAAATTCTTTTTTGTTTTAAAAAATTGTAGAATACACATAATATAAAATTTACTGTTTTAACCATTTGTAAAGGTATATCGTAGGTGACATTAAGTACATTCACAGCATTGGGCAACCAGTCTCTAGAATTCTTTTCGTCTTGTGAAACTGAAACTCTGTCCCTGTTAAACAGTCACCCCCCCCCTCCCCTTCCTTCAGCTACTGATAACCACCATTCTACTCTCTGCTTCTATAAATTTGACTCCTCTATACTTCACATGAGTGGAATCATACAGTACTTGTCCTTTTGTGACTGTTTTTTTCACTGAGCACAGTGTCTTCAGGGTTCATCCTTCTCTATATAGCACATGTGGAGAAGGCAATGACACCCCACTCCAGTACTCTTGCTTGGAAAATCCCATGAATGGAGGAGCCTGGTAGGCTGCAGTCCATGGGGTCGCTAAGAGTCAGACACGACTGAGCGACTTCACTTTCACTTTTCACTTTCATGCATTGGAGAAGGAAATGGCAACCCACTCCAGTGTTCTTGCCTGGAGAATCCCAGGGACAGGGGAGCCTGGTGGACTGTCGTCTCTGGGGTCGCACAGAGTCGGACACGACTGAAGCGACTTAGCAGCAGCAGCAGCATATAGCACATGTCAGAATTTTCTTCCTTCTTAAGACTGAATAACATTCCAGTGTATGTCTATATAGCATTTTGTTTCTCCGTTCATCTATTAGTGAATACTTAGATTGCTCCAAATAGCACAGAATTTTTGATTAAGTAGAAATCACACAGAGTTTTGAACTGGAAAATAACTCAAAAGTTTTAACTGACTGTGGATTCTGAAAGGGTGAAGTGTTTTGGTTAGTTTTCTACTTCTAGCAGTCAGCATTGCCTTTGACACTTAAAAGGCCATTAGTAAGTATTTGCTAAATGAATTACCAAGTTCTACACAATCGTTCTTACTGATGAGGAAATGGAGATGCAGAGAACCAAGTGATTTCTCCAACCAAATCCAAATCTTAGTTCTGGCACCTACTACCTTTGATCTTGAACAATTATGTAATTTCTGTAACCTTCAGTTTCTTCTTCTTAAAATGAGATGAGAGCTATTGTGTACCTCGTAGAATGTTGTGAGGACAAAAGGAAGTAATGCCTGTAAAAATAGGAAAAGAAAGTCGCTCAGTCATATCCAACTCTTTGCGACCAGTCCCTGGAATCTCCAGGCCAGAATACTGAAGTGGGTAACCTTTCCCTACTGCAGGGGATCTTCCCAACCCAGGGATCGAACCCAGTCTCGCACATTGCAGGCAAATTCTTTACCAGCTGAGCCACAAGGGAAGCCCAAGAATACTGGAGTGGGTAACCTATCCCCTTCTCCAGGGGATCTTCCCAACTCAGGGATCAAACCGGTATCTCCTGCATTGCAGGTAGATTCTTTCTTTATCAGCTGAGCTATTAGGGAAGCCCAAAGTGCTTTCCTGGGTTCGATGCCTGTAAAGTACTTTCTGTAGGACCTGGCATAGCATAAACTCTCAATAGATGCAAGCTGGTCAAGCCCCAGACCCTGCAGCTAAGTACTGGCAGTGCCAAGACTGTACCCATTACATTTAGAAACAATTGGAAAAACACAGGAAGCATTTATTGGGTGTCGCTTACTGTGCCAAATAAGGAGAATTCTCATACATACTTGTTAATGAAAATTCTGAAAACACATTACTTTCACTACTCAGTTTTCTACATCTCAGTCACTGATGAGGATGAAATTGACACGGACACATGTGAAGGGCAGAGCTTGTCTCTCCTGCATCCAGCCACCGCATAGTGTAGACAAAACCAGAGCAGTGGTACAGAGGGCAAGTGGGAATGATTAAGATCACCTCCTGAGCAATTGCTTGGGACATGTCTAAAGCAAACTGTGGAATTATCCTTTTTTTCTTCTAGCACAGATATAGGTAGCTTTTTGAGGATGAGAAATTGTCTCCTGTAAAACCAGAGAGTCAGGGCTAGTCCACTTATGATAAGTAAAAGACCAGCTGATGCTCTTGGACCCCGTCTTGTCAACTCCTGGTCTGAAGTTGGAACTGGCTCTGAAGTTCCAGGTCCTAGTTGTAAAGAAAGAAGGTAAAGAAAGTTACTGACAAATTGTGTAAATTTACTTAATATTCAAAATTACCTGGAATATTCTAGGTACTAGTTTTGGCAAGAAAATTCACTAGAATAGAATCCCCACTTCAAAGACAGGACAGAGTAAAACATCATAAACATCCTTTATGAGAAACACACAATTAACTGGTCATCAGTGAGATTTATACCAAGGATAGTAAGCCCCCATAAACAGGTTCAAAGGGGCAGATAATAATATAATAATTTGAGCAATTAAGAGCTATCACCTAAGAAATCTGGTTAGGAAGAGCAACTTAAAAGTAGGATTTTTTTCAAAAGAGGTAATATATTTATACATATAACTGCTTCATTTTGCTGTACAGCAGAAACTAACACAACACTGAAAAGCAACTATACTCCAATAAAAAAATTTTTTAATAAAGAAAAGAAAAAAAAATAAAAGAGGTATTTTTCTAGGGACTTCCTAGCGGTCCGGTGGTTAAAACTCTGCTTCCAATGCAGGGAGCATGGGTTCAATCCCTGATTGGGGAACTAAGATCCCACATGCCATGCAGCATGGCCAAAAGATTTTTTTTAAAAAAGAGGGTGCACCCTGGATTAATAAAATCTGTCTGAAACTCTAAAGGTGACATC
>NW_011494720.1:713325-746214 GCF_000754665.1 Bison bison bison
GTGACATCACTTTTTCTTAAAGCTCTGTTTATCCCGATAAGCAATCAAATGGGCCCACTGTCTGAAAGGCATTTTCTTTCTTTGTTATAAAGAGAATAATAGACATTGAAAGGCAACACAAATTACCCCACCCACCCCATCCCCTGTGATGAAATAATGAAAATGAAGAAAATCTAAAATCTGCTAGAACTGAATCTAAATCCTGACTCTGCCATCTCTCTTTGTGATCTTGGATAAGTTACTAAACTTTTCCAAGTTTCAGGTTTTCACCTTAAAATGGGAATAATAGGATTGTTGCAAAATAAGACTATCCATGCAAAATGCTAGCACAGTGATAGGCATATAGTAAGCTCTCAAATGAGAATAATGATTATTGTTAATATACTTAGTATTATTTGGAAAGGCCAGTAATTTCTGGTACATTAAAAGTATTATGGTATTGTTCTTGCTAATCTATGCTGAAACTGAAGCTCCAATATTTTGGCCACCTGATGTCAAGAACCAACTCATTGGAAAAGACTCTGATTCTAGGAAAGATTGAAGGCAAAAGGAGAAGTGGGCAGCAGAGGATGAGATGGTTAGATAACATCCAGACTCAATGGACATGAATTTGAGCAAGCTCTAGGAGATAGTGAAGGACAGAGGAGCCTGGTGGGCTACAGTCCATAGGGTGGCAGAGTCAGACACAACTTAGCAACTAAACAACAACAAAATCTATGTTAAGGTAATTCTGAAAATTATTTAAATTTTGAAATTTAAAAAGGGTGTATCTTGCAATTTTTAGTTAATCTGATATGCTTCTACGCAGTTGGAGTTCACAGGCCTGCTAGAGCTGCAATGGCAGAATGAAATTCTTTTCAGAGTTTTGGTTCGAGGGAAGTTAAACTGAGATTGATTTAATGGACAGAGCTCTGGTCTCAGCTTGGTCTCATGCTAATAGTCAGCCATGTGCCCATGGACAACCAACCGGGCTGACCTCTGCTTCATCCTCAGTAAATGACTCTAATTCAACAAGCCAAAATCTAAAGATGACTACAAGTCTCATCTTCTCCAGCCTCAGCTCTCAAGAATGTAATTAGGAAATAAGTAAGTCCTTTGAGCGGCCAAAATAGATGTTTCAAATGCCAAACAGTAAATCCTGTGTCTTGACCCAAAGAGAGGCCCCTCTCACTGTGAGCCTATTTACTCTACATGTTTAAAATAAGCTTAATGAGAGCATTTCCTGGCAGTCCAGTGGTTAGGACTCCAAGCTTTCACTGTGGAGGGCCCAGTTCAGTGCCTGGTTGGGGAACTAAGATCCCACAAGCCTTGCAGCCCAGCCAATAAATTAATTAATTAATTAAGCTTAATTATTTGGTTTCCTAACCCACAGCAAGAGGATGGAGGGGGCAGAAGGAGTGGATGTGATTGCACTGAGGAGCCAGAGGAAGAGCTCCTTAAAGTACATGAATTAACATAGGACCGTTTAGAGTGGTGCAAACCCACCTTATCCCCCTGGTGAGTTTCACTTGTGAATTATGCCCCAGAGCATAACCAGGGTCCTCACTGATGAACCTGAGTAGCCAGAACTTTTTTATGTTTGTTATAGCATCTAAAATATATTGCCTGATTCTTGGTCTTCGTAAACAAGGTGATCTTTTAATTATGATAATTGACTTTTATTGAAATATAATTGGTTTACAGTATTGTTGCAGGTATACAGCAAAGTGATTTACATATTTTTTCAGATTATTTTTCATTATAAAATAGTGACTGTAGTCTCCTGTGCTGTACGTCAGACTGTGTTGTTTTTCTGTATATAGTAGTATGCATTATGTTAATCCCAAACTCCTCATTTATCCCTCCCTGACAACCCCCCCCACCCCACTTTCTCCTTCAGTAACCATAAATTTGTTTTCCATGGCTGTGAGTCTGTTTCTGTTTTGACTTAAATGTTTTCCACTGTTGTTAATTGTACATAATATGAAGTTTACCTCGTGTAAATGTACAGTTCAGTGGCAGTAGACACATACACAATGTTGTACAATCATCACCACTATCCATTTCATCCCCAAAAGAAACTCTGTGCCCATTAGACAGTTCTCCCCAGGCCCCTTTCCCCAGCCCCTGGCGACCTCCAGTCTACTTTCTGCCTATGAATTTGCTAGAATCAAGCAATAGTTGTCCTTCTGCGTCTGGGTTCTTTCACTTAGCGTAATGTTTCCAAGGTTCATCCATGTTTTACCATGTGTCAGAATTTCATTAATTATAATTAACTTTTAATTCTTAGAGGAAATTTCCTATAACTGATCCCTTAACAAAAGTGAGATGACCCTTTATAAAAAGTGAGTCTTGTCCTTACTGTGTAAGGAGGGCCTGATGAGGAATTATAAACATCTATCCAACCCAAAGCAAAATGGAGTACTTGTCCTAAATGTGAACATTTTTGTTTCATTAAACTAATATAAAGGATTCATGGTGATTTTTGTGCTTAAATCATGGGCACACACATACACACACAACGCAAAGTAGGTCACATAAAAACTGGAGCGAAGCCACAGGCTAAGTCTTTGGTTTCAAACGGCAGAATCACTTTGAGGCAAAATTATTCCTGTTTTCTCAGAATGCTGCTTGAGGACATTGTGGGATGTGTGTGTGTGTGTGTTTGGGGGAGGCAGAGTGAGCCATTCTTTTAAAAAAACACTTTAAGATATTTTCTTCTGAAACAATCCTTTTTTTTTTCTCTCTTTGGACCAAGGAGAACTGCTACAAGTGTTCCCTCAGTTTTATAATGGGGCTTAAAGTTAAGCTGTTAACCTTTAAGTGGGAGATGAGTCGGGAGGCGACCGCCACTCTGGCTACTGGGGCAGCCTACAATCAACACAGGATGGCTGAAAAGACTGCGCTTTTGTCCTGTTTTCCATAAAGCCCTGTATAAATCACTCAGTCCAGGGGGCTGTATACGGCCTTGTAAATGGGGTTCCCAATGCAAATGTATATAGAAAAAAGGGTGAGAGTTAATCTACTTTTGATGAAGGAAGCATTTCAGGAGGTAGGTGGGCGGGAAGATAGTCAAAAAGGAATGCAAGAGTTTAGGATCCTTTGTCATCCTTGAGAGGCCCTGCTGCATAAAGACTGTCCCTGAGATGGAGGGGAGGGGAGGGAGAGAAAGAGGAACTGGGTTGGGTTACATCCAGTACAGCTTTTGCCACTTGGAGAGCTAGTGGGAGAGCTGCCAGGGACTCGGTTAACCCTTTCTTTCCGAGCTCTGCTTTGCCCAAGTAGCAGATGGACCAGGTTCACAGGAATTCACTCTGCAGCCATTCAGCTGGGAAAGCTTACAACAGAAACTCTGGCCATTGTTGACATCAGTTTTGTGGGACAGAGGGAGCTGCCAAGAGATTTTTAGAGCCCTAGGCATTGATTCCTCTGGCTTCCTTTATCATGGAATTATAAATGTGAATGCTCTGGCGAGCACCTGACCCAGACTGGGGATGGGAGGATCAGAGCGAGATTCCTGGAAGGAGGAGTCAGCCAGGTTAGGACAGCAGGGGATAGTCTTGGCAGTAAGACAGGAATGTGTAATGACGGTGACCCATGAGAAGACAGGGCACGTTGCCTCTCGCTCTCTCTCAGTTCTAAGTAACAAGACAGCCGTGGACATTGTGCTTGGATTGAAGAGAAGAGAAAAATTAGTTTTTTTCCAAATCACATGTCCTACTCTCTGGGTCCTGGAATCAGAATCAGGGTTCCAATAAAACAAAAGGAGATTTTTTAATTTGCCCCATTCAAGAGGCCCTGGTGGCTGAGAATCTGGCTGCAATGCAGGAGACCTGGGTTGCACGCCTGGGTCAGGGAGATCCCTGGAGAAGGGACTGGCTACCCACTCTAGTATTCTGGCCTGGAGAACTCTATGGACAGGGGAGTCTATACCTTAAGGATCTACATTTGGACTTCCCCAATGGCTAAGCGGTAAAAAAATCCACCTGAAATACAGGAAACGAGGGTTTAATCCCTGGTCAGGAAGATTCCCCTGGAGAAATGGCAACCCACTCCAGTATTCTTGCCTGGAAAATCCCATGGACAGAGGAGCCTGGCAGGCTTCAGTCCAAAGGGTCACAAAGAGTCGGATACAACTGAGCAAGAGGCCCAGCACACTTCAGGAAAGTCCAGTTTCTGGGGCACGTCCCATCATGCCGGCCCACCTGGACCCCATTTTACCCTCCACATAGCACCTCTTCCAGCTCCCCTGGAGGTCACCAAGCCCTTCGCTGTTTCTGTGTCAGTAAGTAACTGGTTAAGATAGTGCTGTGATGAGATCAACAGCAGTGTAGTCAGAGAAGCAATAAGATACATCCTGAGGGCTGCTCATTGTTTTGGGTACAATGAACGGAACAGTTTCCCCTATGCATTTCCATATTTAGCAGTGAATTACCTAATGCTGCCAGGGTATAATCACAGTCATCCTCATAGAAAAACTACCCATAAAGAGATCAGTCTTTGTGCGGGTTCTGTACTTTAAAATATCCAGCCTCTTTGTACTGCAGTTTTCAAGTAGAATAGCTTGACCTCCAGGGTCATCATCAAGCTGTGTGACTCAGTAGTGGGAGGAAGAGTAATGTCTTCCAGCTTTTTCCTCTTTCTATTAATATTGTCCAGGTACCCCTGTCTTGGGGGCTTGGTTGAATCTTTATTTTGTTCCAAGGTTAGAGTTCCAAGCAAATTAGCATAAATCTTACTAGGCTTCTGTGTCTAAGGCCTTGTTTTCTGTCCATCAAGTGAACGTTATTTGAACACCTACTGTGTACAGACCAATTGCTATGGAAATTACCTATATCACAGTTCCTGTCTCAGTACGAGACTGGAAAGTGCTCCAACTCATTAAATAAATCATCTAGTTAATTACTGCCCTGCACATCATTAGGTCAAGCATACACTCGCTGGTCACGTGTATGTGGCAAAACAGACTGTATCTGTTTTAATGGGCCATTCTTTGGTGTCCTTATTTCCAAATGTCTGGTGCTCTAGAATTAAAAGCACTCAGGGGAGGTATGGGTGTTTTTTTTTTTTTTTACTTGCAAACGGGAAATGTTTTGCTGACAAATCCATGGCCACCTTTTGATATTTAGTGGAAACCTTCGAGCCATCGGTGTACGAAGTGAGTTCCATGGAGTTGGTCAGAGCACCGAGGACAAATATCAGACTGACTGTTGTCAAAGGCTTGTTACTCTAATAAGCTGACTATGGTACAGGCTCCCCTGTGAAGCAGTAAAACCCCTTCCAGGGTCACTTACCCACATTTGTAAGGAAGTTTTGCTACGCGGATGCTGCACCTTGTTGTATATTTCCTGTCAGCACGTCAACCCTTTCCTCTAAAAGCCATGCTTTCAGAGCTGCTGTTTGTCTCTTCATTGCTGATTGATCTTCATTTTATAGTGATTCCTGACTCCTTAGCTTTTAAACTCTCTGCTTTCCAGGCTCTCCATTGTATACTTTTTTTTTTCTTAATGTACTTAAAAGTAGCATGGTGCTGGGAGAACAGGAAAAATTCATTTATAGCATTTCCACATGATTGACTTTGTAAAGGAGTGCGTTCCTAAGGGGAGAGCTAGCTATGTAAAGTCATGCAAATAAAGAGGGGTGAAATGACCGACCCTGGGGGAGACTGGCAAGGGAAGCAGGATGCTTTGAAGGGGTAGAGAACCTTGCACTAAGGAGAGGAAAAGCACCTATGAGCAAGATGGGAAGCATGAGCCACTGTTGAAAGTAAAATGGCACGTGGCTGAGAGCTGGCACGCTTGGCTGATGGAAGCCCAGGCCTGGGGTGTGGACTGATGAACATGTGAAGCAAGTGGGTTCATCCTGTGAATGTGCTCAGTCATGTCCAACCCTTTTCCACGCTATGGACTGTAGCCTGCCAGGCTCCTCTGTCCATGGGATTGTTCAGGCGCAAGTACTGGAGTGGGTTGCCATTTTCCTCCTCCAGGGGATCTTCCCGACCCAGGGATCAAAGCTGCTCTCCTGTATCTCCTCTGTAGCAGGTGAATTCCTTACCTGCTGAGCCATTCCATCCTGTGAATGGACTAACATTAATTCAGATACAGTACCTGACAGTCCTGGTGCACAGCAGTCAGTGAAAGCTATCATTTTAGTAGGCTCCTAACTCATACCTAATAAAAACTGGATGTGGTCCTAAAGTCAACAGCAAACTTCTCCTACTTCTGAAGATACCGTGGGTACGTGCTCAGTTTTGTCTGACTCTTTGCAACCCCATGGACTGTTGCCCACCAGGCTTCTCTGTCCATGGGTTCTCCAGGCAAGAATACTGGAGTGGGTTGCCATGCCCTCCTCCAGGGGATCTTTCTGACCCAGGGATTGAACCCAGGTCTCCTGTGCCTCCTTCACTGGGAGGTGGATTCTTTACACTAAGCCACCTGTTTAAGAACTAAAACCCTTTTGGGGGCCAAGCTGTAGTCAGCTGGTACTGGTTTGAAGGTTTGAATGCAGCTAAGTCACTCACTCTCTGGGGAGCAATTAAACACTTTTTTTTTTAAATTATTTATTTGACTGTACCAGGTCTTAGCTGCAGCAATGGAACTCTTAGTGGGATCTAGTTCCCTGACCAGGAGTGGAACCTGGGCCCTCTGCATAGGGAGTGGAGTCTTAGCCACTGGACCCCAGGGAAATCCCAATTGAACCTTTCTAAGCATCCAGCAAAATGGGATTAATAATGGGGCTCACCTCCTGGGGTTGCTATGAAGATTAAATGAGATAATGCATATAAAGTAGTGAGCTCAGTACCTAGCCCCAAACCAGATAATAATAGTAATAATGATGATAATAATAGCAGTAGTAGTAAATAGCAGTGAGGAGGAGTTAAACCTCAGATGATCTAATAATGTACATTTATCTTACCGGTCTTTTTTTTTTTTCTTTCCCATACACAGAGCCCCTTGGGCTTTATTTAATTTTTCTTAATTACCATGTTTCAAATTACAGCAGCAGTGCCAAGATTGTAATTGAGATGAATCAGGTTCTTATTTTCAGTACTTAAAGCTTTGCCAGGACACACATCCCTCTGTCACCTCATCAGCCTTTTCTTCATTTTTCCTCCTGAAGGATTACCGTCACGTCTAATTGCATCTGTGTCAGCCTTCTTACTTGGAGACTGAAAGGGGGGAGGAGTATATTCTAAGGAAGGGGACTCCAGGTGGCTCAGCAGTAAAGAACCCGCCTGCCAGTGCAGGAGACATAAGAGACTCGGGTTCGATCCCTGGGTCAGGAAGATCCCCTGGAGTAGGAAATGGCAACCCACTCCAGTATTCTTGCCTGGGAAATCCAAAGGGCAGAGGAATCTGGTGGGCTACAGTCCATGGAGGGCACAAAGAGTTAGACATAACTTAGTGACTAAACAACAATGGTAAGTCAAGTTAACCCAGTGAGAAGGAAAGCATGACAAGAGTCAGAAGAAAAACAAAAAAATAGGGTGACCAGAGGACTCAGTTCAGTTCAGTTGCTCAGTCGTGTCCAACTCTTTGCGACCCCATGAATCGAAGCACGCCAGGCCTCCCTGTCCATCACCAACTCCCGGAGTTCACCCAAACTCATGTCCATTGAGCCGGTGATGCCACCCAGCCATCCCATCCTCTGTCGTCCCCTTCTCCTCCTGCCCCCAATCCTTCCCAGCATCAGAGTCTTTTCCAATGAGTCAACTCTTCGAATGAGGTGGCTAAAGAATTGGAGTTTCAGCTTTAGCATCATTCCTTCCAAAGAACAGCCAGGACTGAAATGGGCTGGTTGGATCTCCTTGCAGTCCAAGGGACTCTCAAGAGTCTTCTCCAACACCACAGTTCAAAAGCATCAATTTTTCGGCGCTCAGCTTTCTTCACAGTCCAACTTTCACATCCATACATGACCACTGGAAAAACCATAGCCTTGACTAGACGGACTCAAGAGAGTGGTTAATAAACTTTCTGCTCTGTCTTGACAGCACCCACTAGGACCCTAGTGCCATGCCCTACTGCAGGCAGCCTGGCAAACTCTCTGGTTGCCCATTTTAAAGATTTTGAACATATTTTGTATTTATGCACGTTGAGTAAGCACATAGATTATCCCAGAAATGCTTTGTTCCTTTTTTTGGTAGCTAGAAATGATGATCAAAGAGTACAGAGGAAAAAAAGGAATGGTAGGTTTCAAATAAGTATGGAAAGATATCTCCACATACAGCAGGACCTCTTCATGGGTGTGTGTCCACCTGTCTTGTTTTAAGAGCTTTAGTGTATGAGAGGAGAAGGTGATGGCACCCCACTCCAGTACTCTTGCCTGGAAACTCCCATGGACGGAGGAGCCTGGTAGGCTGCAGTCCATGGGGTTGCTAAGAGTCGGACATGACTGAGCGATTTCACTTTCGCTTTTCACTTTCAAGCATTGGAGAAGGAAATGGCAACCCACTCCAGTGTTCTTGCCTGGAGAATCCCAGGGATGGGGGAGCCTGGTGGGCTGCCATCTATGGGGTTGCACAGGGTCGGACACAACTGAAGCGACTTAGCAGCAGCAGCAGCGTATGAGAAAATTGTCAATGTAACCTGGAAACCCTAAGCACAATTTTTAGAATAAAGATTTAACAAAGCAATAGAAAATTAAGGGTTTTTTGGGGTTTTTTGCTGTTTATTACAGAAGGAACTCTTCTAAGAAATTTTCTTTTTTGTTATAACTAAAGGGTAATAGAAGAGATTAATTTTAGTGTTAAATTTGTACCCTGCTTCTTAATTGTAACATGTTTAGATTTGCTTATATTCATCAAATTCTTCATCCTGATAGCAATATGAAGTAAATAGACAACTGATTATTTTTAATTTTATTTATTTATTTATTTTTGGCTGTGCTGGGTCGTCATGGCTGCACAGGCTTTTCTCTAGCTGCAGTGAGCAGTGAGCTGCCCGTCTGTAGTTACAATGTGCAGGCTTCTCATTGCTGTGGCCTCTGTTGTTGCAGAGAATGGGCTCCAGGGCTCACGGGCTTCAGTAGGTGCGGCTCCCAGGCTCTGGAGCATGGGCTCGATAGTTGTGGCACACAGGCTTAGTTGTTGCGAGGCGTGTGGGATCTTCCCAGATCAGGGATGGAACCCGCATCTCCTGCATTGGCAGGCAGATTCTTTACCACCGAGCCACCAAGGAAGCCCTGACAATTTTTATAATGGTTGTCAGAAGTGTAGACAAAGATGGGCCGCTATGTGCTTTAAGGACTTTGATATGTAAAGGGGAATCCTGTTTGTTGATATCTTGCTTCTATCATGTGTAGGCTGCCAGTTCATTAAGTATTTTCTGCTTACAGTTCTAGAGGAAAACCAACCAAATATTCCCCAGGGCTGTATTTGCTCTTACTACTCAGTACTACTGTTTTTAACGGAACTCCTGCATCCCCACCCCACCCCCAAGTTTCTGTTTCTGGACAAACTGCCTGAGCCTCCCCCTTTGCAAGGCCAGCTGTCCTCCTCTCCCCTCTCCAGGGGCGCCTCCTGCCCCCCCAGCTTCTTTCAGGAGGAAGAAGTGAAACAATAGAGGGCACTGAGCTGTCTCAGGTGTCATTTGTCATCACTCAGCATGAAGGCCATTCCCAACATTTTTTACTGATGTCTTAGGTACTGAAACTATTATAGAAGGTAAATGAGGCTGAAAGTTCCATGTTTTTTTTTAATTCTTCTTTTACTCAAATATCTCAGAGCATTAATCCTGACTTCCACATATGGCCAATTAAGATCAGCCTCTATACCATCAATTAGGAAAACGAATGAAAACTGATATCAGGAACAGAAGCTCCTTTTAACTGGAAATTCATCTGGGTTTCAGTCCTGCACTTGCTTGTGTGTTTCTCTCTTCTTTCTCTTTTTTCCTCCCCTTTCACACTTTCTTCCCTCTTTCTCTTCCTGCCTCTTTTCTTTCCTCCTCTTTTTCTCTTCTCTTTCCCCCTGGTCCTCCTCCTTTCTCTTCCCCTCCCCCATTCTCTGCAACGAAGTCCTGTTGATGATATATTGTATTTTCAGTACAGTTCTCTAGGGGGAGGGGAGTTCTATAGATTCAGGAACCACATTGTTCCCACAGTTGGAGCTTTTGTTCCCAGTCTAACGGGGTGGCCAGAGACACGCCCCCCACCCCGACTCCCGTTGCTTTAGCTATATCTTCCTCACTCGAGGATATCAATAGAGGAAGAAAAGAGATTAACTTGAAGATTAGACTTCTGATGCTTTATCTGTAGGCTGCAGCAGGAACTTTTACTGTAAACCCCATTTGGTGGTTTATTTGGAAGAAAGATAAAAGGTTTCTTTCATTTGAAAATGTATTCTTCTATACTCTCACAGCCATTTGTACATCTTCTAACACTTCAGTTGTTAGACTGAGATTTCTTTCTTTCTCTTTTACTCTCGCGTGAGCCCCTGGAGGGACAGGGGTCCTATCTCACTCATTTCTGAATGCCCTCTCACAGTTACTACCACATAGGTCTGTGCCGCTCCCAAAATCTTTATTAACTAGGTACATTATAATAAAGCTACCGAGTGGAATACAATGCAGCTGTTATAAAGAATGAAAAGGAACTATGTTTACATATAGGAGTTATGTATGTTTATGTATACTGAATGGAGAAACAAAGCTGTGAATCAAGCATAGCATTTTTTCCAGATATAATTTTTTCAGATATAATTATGCCCCAGAACATAACCCAGAAGCATGCACACCACATCTTTAATCAGAGTTATCTCTGGAGAGAGACGGGCAGGCCCTTGAGAAGGAAGAGGGAACTTTTTATTTCCTATGCTCTGACTTGTTAGAATTCTGTTTTCTACAGCATAAAATAAAACTGAGCAGTGTTAACTTGGTTAGATAGAGAGTGCCCCCTGCCCAGGCTTCCTGGGAGAGGTGTTTATCTTCCTGTCCTCTGCCTTTCATCTTGGCCCTTCACCTTGGCTCTGTGGTCACCAGCTATCTTCTCCTGTGCTCACCTTTGCCTTTTCTGCCCTCCTGTCATTCGAGGTGTCCTCCCTCTGTCTTCTCATTCCCTGCACCTCCCATCAGCCGGTTCATGGATGCATGCTGGGACAGATGATAGATGGCCTGGACAGATGGGTGGATATATGTGTGGCACTGGCAGTTATAGCTAATGTTCCTTTTTCTGATGCTGGAGTGACCACTGGTCTCATGGCATCCTTCCTAGTTGCCTCTACCTGCAGAGCATGGAAGGCTCTCCGTGATCAAGCCTGTCCTGACTCTAGCAGTTCTCACTTTGCAGCCCCACCTCCCGGCTCTGTGCATGTGCGCTGTTCATGCCCTGTTCGCTCAGCCCATCTGTGCTCCTTTCATTGGTTTATTTTGGGGGGGGGGGTGCATTTCATGCGGCATAAAGGATCTTAGTTCCCTGACCAGGCATCCAACCCTGTGCCAGCTGCAGTGAAGGGCAGATTGTAACTACTGGAATCCCAGGGAAGTCCCTCAGCTCCTTTTAGTGTGCTAGCTGCACCTGCATTTCGCTACCCTGTGCCCCTTTACTCTGCTCTGTCTTCCTGGATATTGGGTCTCCTCCAGGTTTCTCTCCGTTCTAATTATCAGTCATCCTTAAAGGCTCAGCTCCAGCGTTACCACCTCCTCGAGAAACTTCCCTGCCCTGGAATTGCCCACTTCCTCTTCTGCACAGCGCCCCCCCACACCGTCTCCCACGTGCTGAATATTTATCAGTCATGCTGCCTAAACACGGTATTGTATTTACTTGTTTACATTTATCTTTCAACTACACAGGGAGCTCCTTGGGGGAAGGGATCATGTTTTAGTCATTTTATTTAATTCCTAACTTGTAAAACAGAATTTGACATGCATTCTTATGACCTCAGAAAGAGGCAGGGGGTGGGGGGGTAGTATTTGTATGAATAAATGTGAATGTGCTTTTAAACTGTAAATTGACATACAAATGTAAGTTATTGTCGTATCAACATCATCCCAAAGTAATACATGAAACTTGCGGGCAGGTTTTCTATAAACAAATGATTACTTTCTAGAAAAGGTGGAGGTGTTGGAAAAACTGAAAAAGGTGCTTCCTGCAAAATAAAGACCAATAATCTTACATAGGCATTATATCAAAGGGCTTGGAATTTGGAAATGCTAACACAAAAACTAGACCAAAAAGAGTAAGCCAAAGAGATGAAATTTTGAAACTCAAACAAAAGGATTTATGAACAGAACCTTTTCTTCATTTTATTTCTATGATATGACTATATTCAGGAGAGAGAAATAGTAGAAAAATTAGATGCTGATCTAAATAAATTTTTTTCTTCTTGTGGTTTAATTTCATTTTCATGTTAAACAGTTTGTAATTTTTAAACATATTAAGCATTATTTTAGAGGGAAAGTGGGGGGCTAGGTGCAGGGACATTAACTTAATTCTCTCAGGGCATCGTAAATAAAGCGAGCTTCCGAGGACATTGAGTTTGAATTCTGTCCCAGTTCTGGAAACATCCTTTCTCCAGCATCTCTGCTGGGCTGTTGTCTAAACCAGACCTTCTCAAACTGCCTGGGAGTGTGTGTGTGTGTCTGTGTGTGTGTGTTCCTATCGGCCACACACTGACATTTTTGTAAAACGCCACACACACAAAAAAAGAATTACTAGAAAAACAAAATAGAAGATATCAGATATGCTAAATACAAGCCTGAATTTTCATTAGATTCAAAAAAGTATCATTCTGTCAAAATGCTATAGAAGTCTACCCAGGCTTAGTCTCAACTTCTGCACTTACCTTGTTGTAGATCAGAAGTAGTTTGCAAACTGATTGCTGTCCCTTTAACCACACTTCAGTTAGCACTGAGTTCAACTTTACTTGGATATTTTCTATAACAGACATCACAGAAATGAAAAAGTTATCGAGAAGAGGGCACACATGTACAAATTTTACAATGGTGGAACTGTCGATTAGAAAAGAAATACTTTAGGCAAAATTCATAGTGCTATAATAAAACCTTTTTCAGATGGTGTAAAGCTGTTTTTTGTGTGTGTATCTCATCCTACCCTCCTCAGCATTGAGTGACTTCTTTGATCCTCTTGGAGAATAATTATTTTCAGTGCAAAAGTTTTAAATTGATCATTTTTAACTGTAGGGTAACCATAGGTGCTGACATCAAGCCAATAAAATTAATAAGCAGCGTGACAGGCTCTAATAAATTTCATTGGTGTCTCTACCCTGTCATTTGAGCACAGAATGAGCTATTATTATCACCGAGCTCCAAACCTCTCATTTTGGCTTCAGATGCTTACAGCTGCTAATGCGGTGCCTGCTACAGTAGTTTCCAGTAACTGGTTTGGGGTTAAAGTATCACATTTAAAAGACTTAGTTATGATCAGTGGGGGAACACGTTGTGGCCCTGTGGCTTTGATCTGTTTTCTGGAGTGGCCTGCGAAACTTTGGACTCCCTAACGATCTATTTCTCAATGAGGTCAGAAAGCAAGCAGCTTTTAAAATCTAGTTCCTCTACCAGGGGCTCTGGGGTTTTGAAACTCTTTCATCTGGAGATGGGCCATCCCCTGTTTGAAGTGGGCCACGGTTCTTTGTCTCTCACCCCAGATGAAATTCTTCAACTCCCTCAACTTGGTCCTTCCTTGACATGAAGAATTTAGTATTGGGTTTCTGCACAATGAGCCAGCTTCACACTTGAAGTGAGAAAAAGGATTCTTCCTTTTCTCCTTAAACCCCGTTGCAGCCATTCAGGTGAATCTGGCATCCCCGCATCATCTTTGTCCCAGCCTTCATGCTGCTATTGGGTGTGGGTCATGCCTGCCAATATCTTCCATTTAACTTTTTTAATTTCATACTCATCTGCAACCTTCTGGTTTACCTTCTTAATTTTGCATATGTTGTGTCTTTTTATTTATTTTTTAAGGCTCATTTGGAGAAGGAAATAGCAATCCACTCCAGTACTATTGCCTGGAAAATCCCATGGACAGAGGAGCCTGGTAGACTACAGTCCTCGGGGTCACAAAGAGTCAGACACGACTGAGCAACTTCACTTTCACTTTCAAGGCTCATTTATTTAAAAAAAATTTTTAACACTCTTTGCAGCATGTAGGATCCTAGTTCCCCGACCAGGGATGGAACCTTCACCACCCCTACATTGGTGACACAGTCTTAACCACTGGACCACCTGATGTGCCCTTTTAAAATGTTAATCAAAGTATTAAGAAGCTATCAAATATAAGCATTCAATGCAGTTAGCTGTTAGCATCCCATCTCTTCGGACCACATGTAATTTTATGAAACTGTCAAGAAACACACGTATTTGTTTTTTTGAGGACACCTCACTTTGATTCATACTTGCTCAAAATGCCCTCTTCCTTCAACTCTAGCCTTCTTTACAATTTTTTATTTGGGCATTATCTCTGGAGCCTGTACAGGTACTGAAGCTCCCTATAATCGTTCCAGTCATAAAAGTAAGGAGGCTGGGTCTTGCTCTTGTGGGGTTCTGATGGCAATTACACACTTAAACCTTGCGAGTCTAATTTCTTATTGAGATGACCGCTTTCTGAAGAAGAAAAGATGTCACCATCAAGCTTGTTAAAACATAAAAAGGCTTATGAACGTCAGTTCCTGCATGACCATGATTTTAAGAACCAGAATGGTTAGTTATTTGACGCAGTCTGTGAACCATGCTAGGGAGACAGTTCCTGATGAAGCCCTGTCTGGTTTTCATTTGAGGAGCATGAAGGGCAGGAGAGGGAGGCTGTGGCTTATTAAAAGACAAAAGCAACAATTATCTTACGCTTCTCACGTTTCAGCTTCTCCTTTCACTAGTTGTGCCTGAACACTCTTGTGTTTGTGACTGGCCATTGGAATGCAGTCCAGGGCTGGGATTTTCAGGGTCTGGCTGACGAGCCCCCCCTGCCGAGACTTCCCCAGGAGCTGCAGAGCTCCGGGTGACGTCTGGTGGAGAACCATCCTGCATTGTTCAGCCCAGGGTGGGGGACTATTTATTTTTGATTTTACGTTATTTCAGCTGTTTTCACTTTTTTCTTTATTGTTTTCTTGCCTCCTACAGAGTTCTCTTTTCAAGTCTGGCTGGGACAAGGGGGACACTCAGGGACTCAGCACACAGCATGGAGAACAGTTTTCCCCTCTCTCAGCAGTTCAAATAGCTTCTAAGCCACATCCATTTAACCCACTGTGGGCCTGAGCCCACGCCACGTTAGCTCAGCTGGGAGTTGTTGCCATGTTAAAATGGATAAAATCATTTCAATGCAGTCCATAGCTCCTTAACATGGTCTATTAGATAGGATGAGTGAAGTATATGTTTATTTTAAAAAATATAATGTTGAGAAAGCACTTTTTAAACTAGCATTTGAGGATGCATTTAGTTCTATAGTTTCACAACAGCTTTCTGACTTAAAAAGGTGATGTTTGAAACAATTTCTTTGCATTTCACAATTTTATTCCTGGCTTCCCATTGTATGAATTTTGCAGTATCTTTTTATCATATATTAATAAATCAGTTGAGGGGACAGCAGGCAGTGTTGTTATGCCAGAAGTCTGACTTTATTGGTAACCATGGTCATTATGTTATCCATCTAGGGACGATCTAATACATTTTAGGTGTAGATATGTTAATAAAGGGCTTCCCTGGTGGCTCAGACAATAAAGACTCTGCTGCAACTCAGGAGACTGGGGTTTGATCCCTAGGTCGGGAAGATCCCCTGGAGGAGGGCATGGCAACCCACTCCAGTCTTCTTGCCTGGAGAATTCCATGGACAGAGGAGCCTGGTGGGCTACAGTCCATGGAGGTCACAAAGAGTCGGACACTACTGAGCGCACGCACACACACACACAGACACGCACATTTTAATGTATATACACCCTTTCTCCTTGCTCAAACTCCCTGCTCTATAAATATGGAAATATTATCATTATTAATAAAAGAGATTCTGTATTCTCATCATAGAGTTAATGAGCACATTAGCATAATAATTACTTGAAATGGATATGAGAGGTTCACCACACATAACTAAAGATGCCTTGGAAAAGAACAGGAGTATTTATGACATCTCTCTTGTTGATTTCACAGGATTACCTTGACTGTATCAGGGACCAAACGAAACTTCCTCTGGGGACAGATGAAAGATCAGCCCTTTTTGGAAACATACAGGATATCTACCACTTTAATAGGTAAGTTAATACTCAGAAGATCGTTCTCACGTAAGAACATTATGAGTTTTTCTCAAATGAAGGTGGCCTCAGAAAACTTAACAGAAATCCTGATTCCACTTCATCAATTTCTGTGAGCTATCATGCCATGAAGTTTTCTACTTGGAAACATCCTTGTTTGTGTATGAGTCTCAGATTAATTCAGAATCCCATCCCATTCTATCCTCCTGGCTCAGAGAAGAGACCTATTCGCCATGACAGAACAGAGGCATCTTTGTTCCACAATGGCAGGTGAACAGGGCATCCAAAAATATATCCTGCCTCAGTCCCCAGCATCTCCACTCCCACTGGATTTTCTAAAATCTTTTCTCTGCCTAAGGAGTGGGCTCAAGAGAGTAAACACACAATAAATACTTTAATCATAACAGATATTAATGCAAATTAATAATTTAAATTTATAGTACTTAATTTAATTCAGACATCTATTGAGTACCTACTGTGTAGCAGGCACGGGGCTTAGAAAAGTACCATAGGAAATAAGACAGACAGGGAGCTGAAGGGGATGGAGTGAGCTTATCAGTTATTATACTGTTAGTACCTCTTGGAAGACCAGGTAATAGGCAGGTAAAGAGCACAGACTCTAGTTTCCAACATATCTGGGTTTGCATGCCAACTGGGTCATGTCTATATTCTTTGGAGAATTTTAGATAGGATACAGATGGTCCCCAACTTAAGATGTTTCAACTTGTGATTTTTAATTTTTTTTTTTTTTACTTTACAATGGTGCAAAAACAAGATCTGTTCAGTAGAAACCATATTTCAAATTTTGAATTTTTATTTCCTCCACTCCTCCCCAGGGAGTGAGCTACACCTCTCAGTCAGACACACGATCACAATGGTAAAGAACCAATACACTTACAGCATTCTGTTTTCACCTTTAGTACAGTATTCAATACATTGCATGAGACAGTCAACATTTTATTACCAAAGAGGCTCTGTATTGGATAGTTTTGTCCAGCTGGAGGCTCGTGTAAGTGTTCTGAACACATTTAAGGTAGGTGAGGTGAGGCTTTTGTGTTCAGTTGATCAAGTGTATTCTTAAAGCATCTTTAAAATTTTTTGTTTTTGGATTGGCTGCATCTTCATTGCCGCTTGTAGGCTTTCTCTAGTTGCAGTGACCAGGGGCCACTCTCTAGTTGCAGGGACTTCTCTTGATGCTGAGCACGGCCTCTAGAGCATGGCTTAGTTGTTGTGGCACACAGGCTTAGTTTCCCCGTGGCATGTGAAATCTTCCCAGACCAGGAATCAAAGCTGTGTCCCTTAAATTGACAGATTCTTAACCACTGGACCACCAGGGAAGTCATTAATGCATTTCTGAGTTTGGACATTTTCAACTTATAGTGGGTTTATTGGGACATAATGCCCTCCCTCATTTCAAGTCTTGTTCATATCTTCCTATCTCTATAGGGTTTATTGCTTGCCTGTGTGCTAAGTCGCTTCAGTTGTGTCTGAGTCTGTGCAACCCCATGGACTATAGCCCCCAGGCTCCTCTGTCCATGGGAATTCTCCAGGCAAGAATACTGGAGTGGATTGCCATGCCCTCCTTCAGGGGATCTTCCTGACCCAGGGATCAAACCTGTATCTCTTGTGTCCCCTGCATTGGTAGGCAGATTCTTTGCCACTGGTACCACCTGGGAAGCCCGGAGTTACAGTAAAACCTCCTTAGAGAGTTCTATAATGCCCCATCATGGGATCACTCAACCAGAGTGTAAATTATAATACTGAAGTTAGTGTATGTGAGGTCCTTGAGGGTAGTATCCACATCTCCTTGGCTTTCCCTAATGTCCATGTGGATCCCGAACACCTAGCCCAAGCCTGGCCTCTGGGAGACATGTTTAAATTATCAACCTATCCCTTAATTTTGAAAGCCTGGAATATGAAAAAAAAGCCAATGCTGCAATATCTCTTTCGTTGGACTCAGTAGACTTTGAAAACCAATTTGTATGTTCTAAGACAGTGGTTCTGAACCCCGGTTACACATTGGAATCCCCTGGGAAGGATTGTGCTTTGCTTTGTTTTTAATATGATGACTTCTACCCCCGAAAGTTCTAATTAATGGGTCTGTGGTGGGACCAGGGCATCAAGATTTTTTAAAAGGTCTTAAGATGCTGGGAAAGATTGAAGACAAAAGGAGAAGGAGGCAACAGAGGATGAGATAGATAGCATCACCGACTCAATGGACATGAATTTGAGCAAACTCCGGGAGACAGTGGAGGACAGAAGGAGCCAGGCATGCTACTGGAGTCCATGGGGTCACAAAGAGTTGGACGTGACTTAGCAACTGAACAACAAGAGATGTGCAGCCATGGTTGAGAAACACTGTCTAGATAAAATAAATACAATAAAAAGAAAATAGAAGAATGGCATTAGAAAATGGGATTAGAGAATTTAGAATCTGCATGTGCATTAGTAACGTGCTGATGTTGGAACAGGCTTCATTTAGCAGCTCTGAGGGTAATAGTCCGAGCAACCATGAGTGGCTTCTCCACCCAGAGCTCCCTGATGGTTCAGTAACCCGGGAAGAAGAATCAGGCCTAGCATTGGGAGGCCCTGGCCTCAGCTTTCTGGTGGTTTGGCTGTGTGTTGACTATAATGACTGTTTATCTAGTGCTTGTCCATGCCAGAGGCCATAGAGCTTTATGTGCATTATCGCTTTATATAAGTCTGGGCTCCTCTGACTCCAAGCCCCAGGCATTTAGCCACATTCCCTCCTGCCAGAACAGAGCCCTGCTTTTCAGGTCTTGATTTGTGGCATTGTGGCACAGTCCAGGCAGGAAGGGTTTTCTACTTCTTGGAGTTTAAAGCTTCCTGTGTCTCCTAATTTAAAGGAAGATGAGACAGTAGTAGCCCCCAGTGTCAACAAGAAGGGACCTCAGCTGCAAAAGATGGAAGACAGGTCTTTATATGCCTGAATTGTTCTCTGTGCTTCTCTCTTTGGTGTTTGCTGAACAAGGAAATCAGACGTGACTAAAGTAAACCTGAGTCAGGGTGATGATGACAGGTGAGCCATCAGAGGGGACACGATTCTAGCTGATGGTGCTCATGCCTGTCCCTTTGGTAGATCACGTTTGTAAATCTCCTGCACATGCATTGTCTCCTTTCATCCTCTCAGCAGCTCTGAGGCGGGTAAGATGCAAAATGTATGCACATTGTTTGCACGGAGGAAACAGTGTAGAAAGCCCTCTGCTCTAGGACATAGAGCTAGAAAACCAACCTAGCCTATTTTGATTTTTTTATTTTGTTTATTTTTAACTTTTTATTTTATACTGGAGTATAGTTGGTTAACAATGTTGTGTTAGTTTCAGGTGTACAACAAAGTGATTCAGTTTTATATGTATATATATATATACATATGTATATTTATATACACACACATATGAATCTATTCTTTTTCAGATTCTTTCCCCAGTTAGATTGTTACAGTATATTGAGCAGAGTTCCCAGTACTATACAGCAGATCCATGTTGGTTATCCATTTTAAATATAGCGGCATGAACATGTCAATCCCAAACTGCCCAAATGCCCCTTACACTCTAGTAAACATCAGTTTGTTCACTAAGTCTGTGAGTCTGTTTCTGTCTTGTATTTGTTTCATTTGTTTTAGATTCTGTGGACAAGTTATATCATATGACATTTTCCTATCTCTATCTGACTAAATCCACTCAGTATGATAATAATCTCTGGGTTCATCCATGTTGCTGCAAATGGCCTTATTTTATTCTTTTTAATGACTTAGTAATATTCCATAGTAGATATGTACCACATCTTCTTATCCATTCTTCTATTGATGGAAGCCTATTTAAACACCTGGTTTTGTTGAATCTCAACTAATATTTCTCATTATTTTTTTTATTATTTCCAAGAATATTTTTCTGTTTAATTTTTACAGTTAATTGTCTGTATTATTTTCTCCCTATTTACTTTTATTTCCTTTCTCTTAACTCTGGACTGAATTTAGAGCTTAAATGTCTTTACTATTATATTTCATTAAGTAACAGTATTGTTGTGACTTTTTATGTTAATGCCTCTTATGAGCCCTCTGTTCTATACCCTACATCAATTGATTTCAAAGATACAACTATCTGGCAAATCTATGGTTAAGGCTTGAAATGATTTTAAAGTTTTTACTGGTTCAGGTCCAGATTTCTCAACATAATATAATACTGTTGCACCCAACTCAGCAAGATTTAAAATTCTAAAACTAAAGAGGGCAAAAAGAAAATGGTTTTATGATGGCCTAAAAAATTTTTTCTGGTGGCTCAGACAGGAAAGAATCTGCCTGCAATCCAGGAGTCCTGGGTTGGGAAAATCCCCTGGAGAAGAAAATGGCTGCCCACTCCAGTATTCTTGCCTGGAGAATCCCATGGACAGATGAGTCTGGCGAGCTACAGTCCACAGGATCCCAGAGAGTTGAACATGACTGAGCAACTAACACTTTAGAAAATTTTAGCTGATTAGATTGTTTTTCAGGAAGTATTTCCAAAATACGGGAAAGCATATGATAAACACTTATAAAGCACCCCTATTCCATCAAGGCCTTCCTTTATGCCATATTTGCTTTAGAAATGCTTGAAAGTGTAAAGCTTTTACCAGTAATGCTGAGCCCCTGATATGCCCCTCCGAATTGCAGTCCACACTGCGGAGAATGGCACAGTGATGTGCTGGTGTGCCAGTTCTCCAGGGTGAGGACAAGGGAGGGGGAATCTGAGATTTATGTCTGCCAATTTCTATGGTATAAACACACCTACAGCAGATTTCAGGCTACTAAGAAGACCTCACTGAACAGGGAATTAGGAAGAGATGTACAGAATTGGCTCAGAAGAGCCAGTATAATCTGGCTCAAAATACCACCATCACTGTAACTACCATCCAAGATTGGTGTTTCATCCCCAAGTATGATCTTTGTTGCCATGACTCTAAGTATACACACACAGTGTGCTTTAACTTACTTCAAACACAGCTGCACTGTATCAGTCTTTTACAAGTCTTTTCCACGCAACGGTGCTTTTGAGATTTATAGTTCTACTTTGCTTATTTTAACTGCAATGTAATATTCCATTATGGGCTGTATTACCTTGCATTTTGCTGATTGCAATAAGACTAAGCCTCTTCTCTTGTTTTTTGGCCACTTTGATTTCTTCTCTAAATTTCTGGCTCCTATTCATGCCCAGTTTTCTGTCAAGATGTTTCTCTTTCTTATGATTGTTTAGGAGTGCTTGATGAATTCTGTCTGGAGATCTTTGTGGATTATGCAAATTGTAGTCCTCCGTTAGTATGAGATTTGTCTTTTAATTATGGCTTCTTTGAAAAGAAGTTATAAAATTCATGATTTTGACTACTCTAAGTAAATGTAATTTTTATAGGATGAGAATTTTGTGTGTTTAAAAACTTATCTCTTTTATAAATGTGCCCAGTTCATAAATATGCTCTATATTTTTTCCTAAAAGTCTTAAAATTTTTGCTTTTCACTTACATCTTTAATCTAAAATTGATGGAAATGTGGTATGTGATAGGAAATCGAAATCCTTGTTTTCAGGGAATTCCCTGAAAGTCCAGTGGGTTAGGACTGTGTGCTTTCACTGCTGAGGGTATGTTTTGTCTACGGTCACACCACCCTGAACATGCCCAATCTCATCTGGGTGTGTTTCCAATCCCTGGTTGGGGAACTTACTAACATAAGATGTGCGAGCCATGCAGTGCAGCCAAAAAAGAAAAGAAAAAACCCTCTTTTCATCTAACTAGCCCATAGTCCCATCACCCATCTTTTCTGTGCTGATTTGTAGTTCTGCATTTCTCCCAGGTGAAGTTCACCTGTGTGAATGGTTCTGTTTCTGGGCTCTGTTGTGTTGTGTTGGTCTCTTTGTCCATCCTTACTCCATACCTCATCATCTTAATTATTTATTACCATGTTGCTCTCCTTCTACGTGACTTAGCATTTCTTACTCTTTGCACTGTCAAGTGATCTTTTCATTTCTTTTTGCTTCAGTTTGTCAAGTTCCATGAAGGGAGCTCTCTTGGGACTTTTATTGGAATTTGATTTAATTTATAGATTAATTTTGGCAGCAGTGATATCTTTATAATATTGGGTCATCCAACCATGAACATATCTCATGAATCAAGCTTTTTAAAAATACCCTATAATAACATTTTATGATTTCTCCATCACATTCATACATGTCACTTATTCTTTTTAATGTTATTTTTGACTAGAATATTTTCCTATTTTTTAATTCACCATTATTGTCATGTAAGAATGCTTTCAATTTTTATATGTTGACACTATATTCAACCAACTTTTTAAACTGTCCCATCAGTTCTAATTGTTTATAGACCCTTTTAGGTTTTCTATGTAGACAATGGTTGTTTGAAAATCAGAATTTTTTGCTTTCCTTTACAGTTCTTCTGCCCCTTATATATATAATTGTTTTTTCTTGTCTTACTGCTTTCAGTAAGTCTTCTCAAACAGTGCTAATTAGATTCTTGCATTCTTAACTTCTTTCTGACATTAGCAGGAATGCTTTAACTGTTTCACCATTAATTATGATGTTTGTTCTGAGATTTAGACACTTCTATTTTGCTGAGATTTTAGTGTGAATGAATATTGACGTTAATTGAATGTGTAATCATCCTTTAAGAAAATTAGTATATGATTTTTCTCCTATTCATAACGTGGCAAATTATATTAATAGGCCTTCTGATTTGAATCATATGTACACTACTAGAATAACCCTGGATTTCCCAGGTGGCAGTAGTGGTAAAGAACCTGCCTGCCAGTGCAGGAGACATGAGACACATGGATTCAATCCCTGGGTTGGGAAGATCCCCTGGAGAAGGGAATGGCAACCCACTCCAGTATTCTTACTTGGAGAATCCCATGGACCGAGGATCCTAGCAGGCTACCGTCCATGGGGTTACAAAGAGTTGGACATGACTGAAGCAACTGAGCAATATAGCACAAAGTGACTTAGCTCACGTGCACACATAAAGCCTGCCTGGCCATGATGTTCCTATATTTGTGCATGATGAGTTTGTGTTTTTTAAAGAACTTTTCCATGCATGTTCATAAATGACAGTAATGTATGATTTCTTTCCTTATACTGTCTTTTTTCAATTTTGGCATATTACTAGATTCAAATTGTTATCTCATGAAATATTCCAATATGAACTGTTTTGAAATACAATTGAGATTTCATTTTTGTTGTCTTTTTTGTAGCCAAATCTTTCTCTCATAATCCCTATGATAGCCTGGAAATTTAAGACTCTGTTTTGATGTCTGGAAGAAATTCCCAAATGGTCAGGAAACTAGCTCAGTCCAAAGAAACCACTTTCCCCAGTGTAACTTGTTACCTCAACTTCCAGAACTTTTTTTTTTTTTCCTTAAGTGCATGTTAAAGAGATGTCGATAGTTTTTATACAGTGTCCCTCTCTTGAAATACGGAAGAGTTGTCTAGACTGTAATTTGAAAGTTTGAGGAAGTACGGACCATTTCTCTACATCAGAATTGTATTTTTCAATTATTTTTTAGTCAGAAAATCCCATGGGCGGAGGAGCCTGGTAGGCTGCAGTCCATGGGGTCGCTAAGAGTCCGACACAACTGAGCGGGTTCACTTTCACTTTTCACTTTCATGCATTGGAGAAGGACATGGCAACCCACTCCAGTGTTCTTGCCTGGAGAATCCCAGGGATGGGGGACCCTGGTGGGCTGCCATCTATGGGGTCGCACAGAGTCGGACACGACTGAAGCGACTTAGCAGCCCCAGCACGATCATCTAAGCTCTCTTCTTTCCTCAAAAGATGAGAGGAGAATTTTCCTATTTCCTTCAACTCCTTCTCTCTCTTTTTTAAAATTTTATTTATTTATTTGACTACGCTGGGTCACTGTGTGCAGCTTTCTCTAGTTGTGGCGAGTGGGGGACTACTCTTTAGTTATAGTGCGTGGGTTTCTCTTCGTGGCGACTTTTCTTGTTGTAGAGCTCGGGCTCTTGAGTCTGTGGGCTTCAGTAGTTGAAGCACATGAGCTTAGTTGCCCTACAGCATATGGTATCTTCCCAGACCAGGATCTTCCCGAGATCAAACTTGAGTCCCCTGCATTGATAGGTGGATTATTAACTACTGGACCACCAGGAAACTACTACCCTTTCTTTTTATTGGGTATACCTATATTGAGTCACTGTTGCATGTCAAACACTAGGCTAAATCTGTTAATCTAAAGATGAATGACATGTTGTGTAGCAGAGGCAGTAAGTCATATACCCAAGGAATGAACAAAACTTTACTTTGAGAACTCTGAGGAGCAAGGAATTGATTTTATCTGAGGGATCAGTGAAAGCATCCCAGAGCAAGTAACTTACGTCTTAAGAAAATATTTATTTGGGTCGTGCTTCTTTTCTCCTTTGAAATGTTGTTTAGAAAGCAAATCATGGGGTCAGTTCAGTTCAGTTCAGTCACTCAGTTGTGTCTGACTCTTTGTGACCCCATGGACTACAACACCCCAGGCTTCCCTGTCCATCACCAACTCCCAGAGCTTACTCAAACTCATGTCCATTGAGTCAGTGATGCAATTCAACTGTCTCATCCTCTGTCATCCCCTTCTCCTCCCACCCTCAATCTTTCCCAGCATCAGGGTCTGTTTCAATGAGTCTGCTCTTTTTGCATCAGGTGGCCAGAGTACTGGAGCTTCAGCATCAGTCCTTCCAATGAATATTCAGGACTGATCTCCTTTAGGATGGACTGGTTGGATCTCCTTGCAGTCCAAGGACTCTCAAGAGTCTTCTCCAACACCACAGTTCAAAAGCATCAATTCTTTGACACTCAGACTTCTTTATAGTCCAACTCTCACATCCATGCATGACCACTGGAAAATCATAGCTTTGACTAGACAGACTTTGGTTGGCAGTCACGTCTCTGCTTTTTAATATGCTGTCTAGGTTGGTCATAACTTTTCTTCTAAGGATCAAGCGTCTTTTAATTTCATGGCAGAAGTCACCATCTACAGTGATTTTGGAGCCCCCAAAAATAAAGTCTGTCAATGTTTCCACTGTTTCCCCATCTGTTTGCCATGAAGTGATGGGACCAGATGCCATGATCTTAGTTTTCTGAATGTTGAGTTTTAAGCCAACTTTTTCACTCTCCTCTTTCACTTTCATCAAGAGACTCTTTAGTTCTTCACTTTCTGCCATAAGGGTGATGCCATCGGCATATCTGAGGTTATTGATATTTCTCCTGACAATCTTGATTCCAGCCTGTGCTTCTTCCGGCCCAGCGTTTCTCATGATGTACTCTGCATATAAGTTAAATAAGTAGGGTAACAATATACAGCCTTGATGCACTCCTTTCCTGATTTGGAACCAGTCTATTGTTCCATGTCCAGTTCTAACTGTTGCTTCTTGACCTCCATACAGGTTTCTCAAGAGGCAGGTCAGGTGGTCTGGTATTCCCATCTCTTGAAGAATTTTCCACAGTTAGTTGTGATCCATACAGTCAAAGGCTTTTCCGTAGTCAATAAAGCAGAAGTAGATGTTCTTCTGGCACTCTGTTTTTTTTTTTTCTATGAACCAAAGAATGTTGGCAATTTGATCTCTGGTTCCTCTGCCTTTTCTAAATCCAGCTTGAACATCCCAAATCATGAGATACATACAACAATAAGTCAGGGCAAGGTGGGAGCAGTTACCTTTTATATTAATGCATTTTCATACCATCAAAATGTCTTCAACTATTGCCCAGTAGTAAAAATATATTTTTACCCATAAACTTTTTTCCAAGTAGACTTTTCAAGACCAGTGTTAGCATATCAGTGAATTTAATGGAGCATTTGATACTATTAACCTCACTCCATTTTCTGTCTCCTAATCCATATGTGCCTCTGTAAATACCAACTGACCTGCTTGGTTGGGTGGGAAAAGGAAATGGAGCATAGAGTCTATTGTAGACCAAAAGAGGAGAGGCCCCTTCGTGAATCTTTTTTTTTTTTTCTTGTTTTCTTATGTACTTATGATATACAATAAGTTCAGCCAAACAGAATATTTTTAAATAATTGCCCCAATATAGACAAACAATTCAAAGTGGGTATAATCCAGAAAGTTCTACACGAGGAGACATTTGTTCACACTTTACTGTTCAGGAGAAAATGCTATGGTATTATATTTTAGCTAACATATTTTTATTTCTTAAAACTACAGCACAGAATAAACATACAGCAAAACATCAAGCACAAAAAAAGAGTTAAGCTTGTACATTTTTGTAGACCAAAAGAGGAGAGGCCCCTTCGTGAATCTTGTTCACTGGAAGGCAATAGAATCTGCAAGGTCTTATTACAATTCCTGAATTCAAGTACACATCAGTGAGAGAAAATCTTACAGAGAATATGTTCTGTAAAGGAGAACTGTGTTTCCTTTAACTGTCCATCCAAACAAGGAATATGAACTCTAGTAAGAAATAATATTTTCTTTTTTCATAATGCTATACAAAAGGGAGGAAATATTTGGAACAATTGCTGCAGGAAAAGGGAAAATACCCTAAATCTGATGGTAGAATGACTCTAATTTTAGCTCTGAGTACAAAACACAATTTGTGAGTCACTTCTTCCTGCTGATGTACTTGCAAAGCTGTTCATTAGTTTCACTGATGCAATGAAAAAGCTAGTCTCCACCCCATTAGGCTGTAACTCTAGAAGGACAGCCTGTTTCTGGTCTTTATGGAGTCCTTGGTATCCCTCTTTCCACGGCCCCATCTCTGTTCCCATAGTACATGGTGTATTATTTTCTAGTTAGTTGCTTTCCATATCTCCCACACTCCCTGTTGTTCGCCAAACAGCAGCTGGTGGGTTCCTTTCTATACCACCCACAAAAACACACTATGTTCATTCTGTCCTTAGACTCATGACCAATTTCTAAACTGACTTTCTCTTCCAACCCTCCGCAAACTTAGGTATCACCTCCTCAGAGAGCATTCTGTGACTGCTCCAGTGCTCCGTCACCCACCCACCCAGCCTCAGGCACATTCTGCTACACTGTCTTTATTTCCCTCATAACACGTTGTTGTTACTTAATTGCTGAGTCATGTTTGACTCTTTTGTGACCCCATGGACTATAGCCCACCAGGCTCCTCTGTCCATGATATCCCAGGCAAGAATACTGGAGTGGGTTGCTGTTTCCTTCTCCAGGGGATCTTCCTGACCCGGGGAATCAAACCCACATCTCCTGCACTGGCAGGCAGATTCTTCACCACTGAGCCACCAGCCCCTCATAATACGTTGTACAGTATTATATTCTGTTGTGTTTGTTTTGCTTTTCAGTAAAACCAACCCTTTGCCATTTTTCACATAAGCATTCTTAGTAAGCAATATTGTACTATGGTGTATGAGTTTCTACTGGCAAAGGAATAAAATTTATTTTTTCTTAATTTTTATTTTATTATAATAACAGCACTTAACATGAGATCTACCCTCTTAAATTTTTAAGCGTTCAATACTTCCCTTGTGGCTCAGACAGTAAAGAATCTGCCTGAAATGCAGGCGAGCTGGGTTCGATCCCTGGGTAGGGAAGATTCCCTGGAGAAAGGAATGGCTACACACCTCAGTATTCTTCCCTGGAGAATCCCATGGTCAGAGGAGCCTGGAGAGCTATAGTCCATGGGGTTTCAGAGAGCCACTTTCACACACATGTTATTGTTAACTTAGATACTATGTTACAGCAGATCTCTAGAACCTATTCATCTGGTTTAGCTGAAACTTGATGCATCTTAGGTAATAGCTCATCCATTTACTCTTACCCCCAGCTGCTGGTAACCACCATTCTACTATCTGATGCTACGGGTGTGACTATTTTAGATTTCTAATATAAGTGGAATCATGCAGGATTTGTCCTTCTGTGACTGTTTTTTTTTTTCCACTTGACATAATGCCAAGGTTCATCCATGTTGTCACAGAATTCCTTCTTTAAGACTGACATTTCACTGTATACATACACACACACACATATACATATATATACACACAAATACATATACATGCTTACCACATTTTCCTTATTCATCTTCATCCATTCATAGACATTTAAGTTGTATCCACATTTTGGCTGTTGTCAATACTTCTGCAACGAATGTGGTAGTGCTAACAGCTCTTCAAGATCCTGATTTCAATTTTTTATGTAAATACCCCAAGATTGGGCTTCCCTGGTGGCTCAGTTGGTAAAGAATCCTCCTGCAATGCAGGAGACCCAGGTTTGATCCCTGGGTGGGGATGATCCCCTGGAGAACGAAATGGCGATCCATTCCACTATTATTGCCTAGAAAATCCCATGTACAGAGGAGCCTCATGGGCTACAGTCCACAGGGTCACAAAGAGTAGGACACAGCTGACCATCTGAGCATAGCATAGCATACCGCAAGGTTGGATTGCTGGATCGTATATTAGTTCTACTCTTAATTTTTTGGAGAATCTCCATACTGCTTTCCATGGAGGCTGCACCATTTTGCATTCCTATCAGCAATGCATGAGGGTTCCAGTTCTTCACATCCTTGCCAACATTTGTTGTCTTTTGTTTTACGTTGTGTTCTTTATTTCTTCAGTTGTTAACATTCATCACCCCTGATCAGAACGTAAGTACGGTAGGACAGAGCTTTCATCCATGTTCTTAACCCGATCCCCTCCTGCCTGTAATAGTCCTGACAAATGAGGCTTTCAGTAATGATCATGTTGAATGGAGCACTAACAGGGTGATCAGCCAGCTGTATCAGGATGGTTGCTCTGATGACAGGTGTGTGAAGGAAATCAGACTACTGACTCCTCACTGTTTCCATTATTTTGTAAAAGGGTTGTAAAGGAAAGCTGCCCAGATGACTCACACAAGGCCTCCCAGGTAGGCGCTAGCAGGTTGAAGACACCATAATGTGGAGACTAGCCCTCAGCTTTCTTGAGTCAATCTGAAAAATAAATTTTTCAATAGGTGTGTTTATAATAGTGTGGAACTGGGATTCACAAGCCCTGATACTAAGCCTAGCTATGCCTATTAATTATTTGTTGTGTGACCTAAGGTAAGCAACCTCCCTTTTATGAGCCCTGGTTTGCTCATCTTAAAATTTGGGAGTAGGACTGGAAGGCATCTGAGCTCCTTCCCAGTTCTGCTTCTTGAGCAATGAATGCCATTCGTTTACAGGTGAGCTATACCAGAGTCTGGGTGGGTCCTCAAGACAGTTTGTCCTACCAGGAGATCCAAGCTGGAGTTGAAATTAAAGCTCCAAGAGGAGCTTGATGAGCGTAACACTGAGAACAGAGGGAGTTAAATATTGTCAAGGAGTATTTCTGTTAAGCCTTGAAAGTATGAAAAATATGATGGATTCTGCTCAAAATTCTTCTCCCCTTAGAAACAGCAGAATATTGAAAGACCTGATTACATAACTTACATCCAGAGCACTCCATCCTCCAACAGTGGAAAACACTGGTCCAGATATATTGCCTTTTTAGCTGTTCTTTTTGTTTGACCTTTTATTTTACTTCATCCAGTATTTAGATCCCAGTGATGAAATTTCAGCTATCTTTAATTTAATCACAGCCATCCTTCTATAAAGGGCTTCCCTGTGGTTCAGGTGGTGAAGAATCTGCCTGCAACGCAGGAGACCTGGGTTCAATCCCTGGATTGGGAAGATCCTTTGCAGGAGGGCATGGCAACCCACTCCAGTATTCTTGTCTGGAGAATCCAGATGGACAGAGGAGCCTGGTGGGCTACAGTCCATGGGGTCACTAAGAGTCAGACACAACTGAGCAACTAAGCACATCCTTCCATAAAGGATATTGATAAAATGATCAGAACTATACATTCCAAACAAAAATAATCTTACAAATGGTATGTTTTGTGGAATATTATGGAAGAATGTTTGAAATTGGGTCTGTCCTAAAACCATGTATTGGTAAAAGTTCCTTTCAAAGTACAAGCTTGATCAGTGGATTTCAATGTAGCAGGGTATAGGATTATATGGTTTCAGACCCCAGCAAACCTCTAAGAAACTACCACTTGTTGAGTTTCAGTGTTTTATCAAAGAAAGATATCCATAGAGGCTACTAAAATACTCCTACCTTTTCTGATGATATATTTGTGTGAGGCTGTTGAAATGCTGAGCAGACATGAGCAGCCATCTGTGTTCTATTAAGATAAGCATTAGAGATTTGCAAATTATAAAACAATACTACTCTTCTCACTAAATTTTGTTTTATAAAATCTATTTTTCACAAAAAAGTTACTTGTATTAACTTGTACTATATATATAATTACATAAATTGATCTTTTAAAAATTACATAGCAGCCTTAATTTCTAATAAGTATTGATATAATCCACATAAAGAATGTTTAAAAGGTAAGCAGGTCTTGACACCAAAATGTTTGAGAATCACTGGCTTGAGTAAGGAGCATGCTATGTAAAACTACACTTCTGTGCAGACCTTATGGCTAGATGGTAGTATCTTACCTTCAAAATTAGACTCTTCCTTCATTGGCAGGCAGCTGCTTTAACTGAGCCACCAGGGAAGCCCTACCTTCCAATAAGAAAGAACAAATGAAAATCCCCAGATATTTGGGGTGAACCACTGACATGAATGACAAAAGCCAAAATGATTAAAATGATTGTGGAGCAGAAAGCAAAGAGCAGGAAAGTTAAGTCCAAAATAACAATAGTCATCATTATCACCTCCTTATAAATATGAGAGCACTTTTGCACCCATAAAATAATAATAGAAACATAAGTACCCAAAGAACATGTAAACATACACACACACACTTTGAAGCTGAAGATCAGATAGTAGAGATGAAAAAATTCAATAGAAGCGATAGAAAATAAAAGATGAAATCTGAGAAAACAGAACAATAAACAAGAAGATGAAAAATAGAGAAAAATGAGATAGTCTAGAGTATCTAATCTAATGGAGGGGAGGAAATATTAAAACTGCGATTCAAGAACAGAGGTTCCTTAGCTTTTTGGCCCCAGGATCTGACTTCCTTGGTGGCTCAGATGGTAAAGTATCTGCCTACAATGTGGGAGACCTGGGTTCGAACTCTGGGTTGAGAAGATCCTCTGGAAAAGGAAATGGCAACCCACGCCAGTACTCTTGCCTGGAAAATCCCATGAAAGGAGGAGCCTGGTGAGCTATAGTCTGTGAGGTCGCAAAGAGTAGGACACAACTGAGCGACTAAACTTTCCCTTTCAGGATCTATATATGCTTAAAACATTCTAAGTGCCCCAAAAGCTTATTTTATTTATGATTTATGATGTTTCTATCTACCATAATAGAAATTAAAACTGTTGTTGTTGTTCAGTCACTCAGTCGTGTCTGACTCTTTGTGACCCCATGGACTGCGGCATGCCAGGCTTCCCTGTCCTTCACTATCTCTCAGAGCTTGCTCAAACTCATGTCCATTTAGTCAGTGATGCAACCCATCCATCTTGTCCTCTGTCATCCGCTTCTCCTCCCGCCTTCAATCTTTCCCAGCATCAAGGTCTGTTCCAATGAGTAAGCTCTTCATACCAGGTGGCCAAAGTATTGGAGCTTCAGCATCAGTCCTTCCAGTGAATATTCAGGACTGATTTCCTTTAGGATGGACCAGTTGGATCTCCTTGCAGGCCAAGGGACTCTCAAGAGTCTTCTCCAACACCACGGTTCAAAAGCACCAATTCTTTGGCACTCAGACTTCTTTATAGTCCAACTCTCACATCCATACATGACTACTGGTAAAACCATAGCTCTGACTAGACAGACCTTTTTTGGCAAAGTAATGTCTCTGCTTTTTAATATGCTGTCTAATTGATCATACCTCTTCTTCCAAGGATCAAGCATCTTTTAATTTCATGGCTGCAGTCACCATATGCAGTGATTTTTCAGCCCAAGAAAATAAAGTCTGTCACTGTTTCCATTGTTTCCCCATCTTTTTGCCATGAAGTGATAGGACCAGATGCCATGATCTTAGTTTTCTGAATGTTGAGTTTTAGCCTGCTTTTTCACTCTCCTCTTTCACCTTCATCAAGAGGTTCTTATATTAAAACTGAGAAGTTATTAAAATATTAATGTGTTCAATAATAATAAATTCACAGATTTCTAGAAAAGCTTACTACTCTTCCCATTAACATTTTTTGCATGTTGGAATTGTTTTACATTACTGTTTGACTTACTGGAAGACAGCTGGATTCTCATATCTGCTTCTGCTTTCCATCTGTGATATCACAGGTCATGTAGCCTCTCGAAAGGCCACTGTACTCTCATGAGAGAATGAGGATAAAAAATCTGATAGAGTCAAGTATTTTATAAAATATATTGACCTTTTGGACTTCCTGAAGGGATCGTAAGAACCCAGGGAGCATTTTGAGAACTGATGATCAAGTTCAGTTCAGTTCAGTCACTCAGTCGTGTCAGACTCTTTGCGACCCCATGAATTGCAGCACACCAGGCCTCCCTGTCCATCACCAACTCCCGGAGTTTACCCAAACTCATGTACATTGAGTTGGTGATGCCATCCAGCCATCTCATCCTCTGTCGTGCCCTTCTCCTCCTGCCCCCAATCCCTCCCAGCATCAGAGTCTTTTCCAATGATTCAACTCTTCACATCAGGTAGCCAAAGTATTGGAGTTTCAGCTTTAGCGTCAGTCCTTCCAAAGAACACCCAGGACTGATCTCCTTTAGGATGGACTGGTTGGATCTC
>NW_011494720.1:746360-747015 GCF_000754665.1 Bison bison bison
GGCTGCAGTCACCATATGCAGTGATTTTTCAGCCCAAGAAAATAAAGTCTGACACTGTTTCCACTGTTTCCCCATCTATTTCCCATGAAGTGATGGGACCGGATGCCATGATTATCGTTTTCTGAATGTTGAGTTTTAAGCCAGCTTTTTCACTCTCCTCCTTCACCTTCATCAATAGGCTTCTCAGTTCCTCTTCACTTTCTGCCATAAGGGTGGTGTCATCTGCATATCTGAGGTTATTGGTATTTCTCTTGGCAATCTTGATTCCAGCTTATTGTTCTTCCAGCCCAGCGTTTCTCATGATGTACTCTGCATAGAAGTTAAATAAACAGGGTGACAATATACAGCCTTGATGTACTCCTTTTCCTATTTGGAACCAGTCTGTTGTTCCATGTCCAGTTCCAACTGTTGCTTCCTGACCTGCATACAGGTTTCTCAAGAGGCAGGTCAGGTGGCCTGGTATTCCCACCTCTTTCAGAATTTTCCACAGTTTGTTGTGATCCACACAGTCAAAGGCTTTGGCATAGTCAATAAAGCAGAAGTAGATGTTTTTCTGGAACTCTCTTGCTTTTTCCATGATCCAGAGGATGTTGGCAATTTGATCTCTGGTTCCTCTGCCTTTTCTAAAACCAGCTTGAACATCTGGAAGTTCACA
>NW_011494720.1:748107-776786 GCF_000754665.1 Bison bison bison
ATCTTTGGCTGCAAAGAATGTAATCAGTCTGATTTCGGTGTTGACCATCTGGTAATGTCCATATGTAGAGTCTTCTCTTGTGTTGTTGGAAGAGGGTGTTTGCTGTGACCAGTGCATTTTCTTGGCAAAACTCTATTAGTCTTTGCCCTGCTTCATTTCATATTCCAAGGCCAAATTTGCCTGTTACTCCAGGTGTTTCTTGACTTCCTACTTTTGCATTCTAGTCCCCTATAATGAAAAGGACATCTTTTTGGGGTGTTAGTTCTAAAAGGTCTTGTAGGTCTTCATAGAACCGTTCAACTTCAGCTTCTTCAGCGTTACTGGTTGGGGCATAGACTTGGATTACTGTGATATTGAATGGTTTGCGTTGGAAACAAACGGAGATCATTCTGTCGTTTTTGAGATTGCATCCAAGTACTGCATTTCAAACTCTTTTGTTGACCATGATGGCTACTCCATTTCTTCTGAGGGATTCCTGCCCGCAGTAGTAGATATAATGGTCATCTGAGTTAAATTCACCCATTCCAGTCCATTTGAGTTCGCTGATTCCTAGAATGTCGACATCCACTCTCGTCATCTCCTGTTTGACCACTTCCAATTTGCCTTGATTCATGGACCTGACATTCCAGGTTCCTATGCAATATTGCTCTTTACAGCATCAGACCTTGCTTCTATCACCAGTCACATCCACAACTGGGTATTGTTTTTGCTTTGGCTCCATCCCTTCATTCTTTCTGGAGTTATTTCTCCACTGATCTCCAGTAGCATATTGGGCACCTACTGACCTGGAGAGTTCCTCTTTCAGTATCCCATCATTTTGCCTTTTCATACTGTTCATGGGGTTCTCAAAACAAGAATACTGAAGTTGTTTGCCATTCCCTTCTCCAGTGGACCACATTCTGTCAGACTCTTCACCATGACCTGCCCGTCTTGGGTGGCCCCACAGGCATGGCTTAGTTTCATTGAGGGCATCAGAGGACAGACACACTGAAACCATACTCACAGAAAACTAGTCATTCAGTTAGTTACTTAATGAATCATTAAAAATAAATAATATAGATTTTCATCTGAGGAAAGAGATTTCCTCCCCTGGCATATTTTCCTTTAGAGCACTATCTCTGTTTATAATTTTCTGTTTATCAGTGTGATTTTTCACTGCATGTCTGACTCTTCAGTGGATTCCAAGCTCCAAGAGACCATAATCTCACTTGGCTCATTGGTGTATTTGTTCTTAGTGCTTTGTATGCTGTCTGGTACCTGGAAAGCTATGAGATGAATAAGTAAGTGTGTGTGAACATGTGTGCAGATTTTAACAAATGTCAGGCAGACTGAAATGTTGAGTAGGACCTATCTCTGGGTGGGAAGTTGCAGGTCAGACCTATGTTTACCCCTCTGGTCCTCCATGACCTCAGGCAAGCCACTTATCTAAGCCTTGGATGTAATGATAAGACCTCAGATATCCAATTAAATGGTTCCTTATATGCCATGTAAATGTTTAAACTTCTAAGTTATTTAAAATATCCTCAACCCTCAGACCACAGCCTAATACGTTCTTTTTTTTTTCCTTTTTTTTTTTTAGTGAACTTCTGCAAGAGTTGGAAAACTGTGAAAATGATCCTGTGGCCATAGCAGAGTGCTTTGTGTCCAAGGTAAGCAGGGTTCATCTCTCTGAGCCAACCAAGACAGAGACAGAGACACACTGTTTTCATTGTAAAGTTAAGATGACCGATGTGTTCCATACTGGATGAAGTTCACCACTAATCTGTCTCACTCTGAGGGTTTTTTCTTCCCACTAGCCAGGGGAAAAAAAATTCAGTTCCCAGTAAGTTGTGTGTGTAATTGTGTAGTCACTTCAGTTGTGTCCAACTCTTTGCAGTCCCGTGGACCGTAGGCCCCCAGGCTCTTCTGTCCATGGGTTTCTCCAGGCAAGAATACTGGAGTGGATTTCCATTCCCTTCTCTAGAGGATCTTCCCGAGCCAGGGATGGAACCCACATCTCTTACGTCTCCTGCATTGGCAGGCGGGTTCTTTACCACTAGAGCCACCTGGGAAACCCAATAACTTAGCAGTTGTTTTAGAAATTGTGTAATAAATAAGTGATGCTACATATCTGTCCTAAGAAAGACTTTAAACTTGGGAAGAGGAGAGTCCAGAATAGAAGAATGTTAGAAAAATATGTACATATAAAATATGACTAGATCAGTTATAAAAATCTGTAAGAATAGAAATACTTTACATATATATATAAATATATATATTTAATATACTGCCATATACATATGTATGTATACATAGTTAGATATATATAGATAAACATACATATACATATATATGGCACTAGCTTACTCATTTAGTGGAGAAACAGACCAGAATTATCTCCTGCCTCTTAAATATGCCCTTTAATTCTCCTACTTTTTTCTTAAGTCTCACTGATGGCTTAGAAAAAATGCAAGGAGAGGATTTGAATTTTAGAGCTTAAATGACAGTCAGTTTATATTCTGTACCCAGGTAAGAGAATTCTGAAACATATAAGGGAATCCTTTACAACATTACTTTCTTGATGTCCTACTGTAAATAGAATCTTGTCTTACATTTCTCTAAAAATTCAGCAGCTTTTGTTTGGAAAACCTCTAGCAGAAATTGTTTTTCCAGCAAAACTTCATGTGATTTTTACAGTTGTGGTTTCAAATGTACAAAGGTTGATGCAAAGTTCATGATGGCACTTTTGGGTCAACTGAGAGTTAGCACCTCATTTAGAGTCTCGGAGGCCAGTGTGAGCTTGGAGAGGTCCTCCCAGCCTGACCGGGTTCCGGGGTTATTCCACAAGGTTATTTCTGATGATCCAGTGGTTTTGAATCCAAACATAACACTCTTGGTTCTACTCAAGTGGGGCTCCTTAAAGGCCATTGATGGACTTATATATAAAACACTCCTGACTTTGTGGGTGGCAGTGTATGTGTTAACATACAAAATGTTTGTGCATACACGCTTACACACACAATTCTTCTCACAAGTGGCCTGTGTCACAGTGAAGGGTAAGAATTTGGAAAAGAGAAGGAAAATGAAAGAGGGAGAAATGGGCAAAAGATAACGCTGAGTATATCAAAGAAACTGTGTTAGAATAACCACAGTGAATAAACAACAAGAAGCTTTCGGAAACATCGGGGCTTTTCTGGTAACTGTAATCACAAGTTGATTAAAGACGGTCCAGCATATGCTTAGCTCTGGCTCAATTATTCACATAAAAGTTTGTTTATGCGCCAGGTTGCCAACTCCCAAATCTGATTTCTTGTTGCGATATTGCCAAGTTTAATTGGAAGACTGATTGCAGCACTCCACACTCCTGTGTGTGAGCAGGGAATAGTGAGGGGGTGTGTGTGGGTCTGGCACAGCCTGCTTCTCACTCAGCACCCTGAAATTTAGAAGATGTTACACTTTGTGAAACATAAGCAGCTGCTCACCTCTGGGGAGGAGTGGAAAATTGCTTTAATTGAAGGGCCGTTAATGAAAGAGGTGAAGCTGGCGGTTGCCGTCTGCTTTTATCTGAGTCACTGGGGCTTACATGGAGAGTCAACTTTGACCTTGCTTTTGTGTATGGCTAGGCGACAGAAATCCCTCCCGACAAGAGGAGAACACAGCCCTTCTTACCTGCTGCCCAGAAAAGAACAACAAAGCGCTGCAGAAGCCACTCTCAGGAGGGGTGGAAGTCCCCGCCAGGCAGGCCGGGCTCTCGCCCACCAAGCGCTCGCCTGCTCTTAGGGCTCTGGAAACACCTGGAACGGGTTTCCGCGGTTTCCTGCCTTCACCTCCACTCTCATTTCCGTCACTTAGCTTGACTGTCAGCCAGGCTGACCCTGGGTGACATTTAGGAGGGAAGTTTGTCTTCGGAGGCCCAACTTCCCTTAACCGCCTCCTTTCACCTGATGCGTGGCCCCCTCCTCATTGGAGCCTGTCTCCTTTCAGTGCCCAGGCCTGTGTGTGTGCACACACACATGCACACACACACATATGCACACATACACACACACACATACACACGAGCCACTTGTTTAAATTATCCTCAGGAAACTGCTGGTATCAGATAATAGGTATGATTGGAGTCTATTCAAGTCAGTGTCGTGGGCTTCCCGAATGGCGCTAGGGATAAAGAACCCCCTACCAATGCAGGAGACATAAGAGACACAGGTTCGACCCCTAGGTCCGGGAGATCCCCTGGAGGAGGGTATGGCAACCCACTCCAGTATTCTTGCCTGCAGAATCCCATGGACAGAGGAGCCCGGTGGGCTATATAGTCCATAGGGTCACAAAGAGTCAGACATGCCTGAATGACTTATCATGCACACACACGAATCAGTGTCTCCTTACAGAGTAAGCCTTTCTCAGTAGTGTCCTGTGAAAACTGCTCAGTCATCAGTGAGTGAGTGTGTGTGTGTGTGTGTGTGTGTGTGTGTGTGTGTGTGAAAAGTAGAGGGAGGGAGAAAGATGGAGTGGGGAGACATTAACATTATGGCAGAAGAAACCCTAAAGTCATACAGATTTCTATTCTCTGATTATTCATTCAGGAAATGTTCAAACACCCTTTGTGTTCAGTTGGCCGTGATGGCTATATTTTGGTTCTTTCATAATTAAATGTCTTATTTTGACATCATCACTAATTGCAACTTGAAAGTGTTAAACAACCAGAAAAAGATATCTGGTTTTATATAATTTTCTCTCATTGCCTTCTTTCTCCCTAAATACTTCTGAAAAGGATTTGAGTGCATATATCATAAGAAATAGTTATTCAGGGATTAACTAAGTAGGAGTTATTGACTTTTGTGTAAAGCCATTATTTAACTGTCCACAGGGCTTATAAATTCAAGATCAAATATGCATTTGGTTCTATATTAAGAATATATAAGTGATTTAAATTGAAACTGCCTAATTTAAGACAGAAGCAGAGCCATGATGTCACAGAATGCCCCAAAACTCAGTTGTGCAGAGAAGCCTTGAGGTGCTTTTAGGGTAGCTCATGTAGATGATGTAATTTAGAATGTTTCTATTGAGGCCATTGTGTTTGGTATTTCATATGATGCTAAGTTTAAGGAAATCAGCCAAATAGCTGTTCAACCCCATACTGAGTGCGGCAGGAGGCAGGAACAAAGCAAGAAAGTGTGAGAGTGTGAGTACACCCAGAGAAGGGCTCCAGGGACTTCCCTGGTGGCCCAGTGGTTAAGACTCCGCACTCTGTGCATCCATGGCGGGGGAATACAGCTCAATCCCAGACCAAAGGATAGAAAGAGAGGGGGACACTCCAGTCTGATGTTCATTTCCTGGAAGACCTTGGGCAAGGCACTGTGCCTGCCTTATCCTGGGGAAAGTGGAACACTCCAGTGCCTTCAGGAGCTAAGCTGATGAACACAGCGCGTGAACAGGCCCAGGCAGAGGCCAGAGCGTCAAGGTACTTGTGTCTTGGGGACAGAAGTGTTAGGTGAAACTGTAGGCCTAGGGCCTGTGGATCTAATACTTTTTTAAGAGAAGCCAGAAATAAAAAAATTTTTATCTTCTGATTTTTAGAATTTGGCAACTTAGTCTTTTTTTAATATTATGCTTAAAACTTTGGCAGCATACTATGTTGGCAAGGCCATGGGGAAACAGACACTCCTTTAATTGTGGGAAAACAAAGTAGACCCTGTGGAGGGGAATTTGGCTATGTCTAGAAAAAGTACATCTGAATTCACCCTTCATTCCAGCAATCCTACTTCCAGAAATCTGTTCTAAAGATATAGTGACAAAATCTCAACAAAGGTGATGTTTTACTTTATAGTACTAATTGTTACAATTTATAAATCTATATAAGGTACACGCCTGCATGTGTGTGTGCTCAATTGTGTCTCACTCTTTGCGACCCCATGGATGTAGCCCACCAGGCTGCTCTGTCAATGGGATTTTTCAGGCAAGAATACTGGAGTGGGTCGCCATTGCCTTCTCCAGGCGACCTTCCTGACCCAGGGTCAAACCTGCATCTCCTGCATTGGCAGGCGGATTCTTTACTGCTGAGCCACCTATAGAAATATGCAATACATGGAAACAGCCCAAATGTTCATGAACAAAACCTGGTTGAATAAACTGTGGCATATCCACATAATAAAGTAGTACAAAGCAGTAAAAGCAAATGAAGAATATTGCTATATACTCCTAGAAAGGGGATGGGGTGGGGAGTCTAGCACTGTGGTTCTCAGAGTGTGGTCTCTGGACCACATCATATAGGAACTTGTTAGAAAGCAGATTCTCAGGCCCTACCCAGACCTACCAAATCAGAAACTCTGGAGGGTGCAACACAATAATCTGTGTTTTAATAAGCCCTCAAGGTAATTCTAATGCTCAAGTTTGAGAATCACTGACATAACTCGCTTTTATTTATCTAGAAATGGGGAAGGTTATACTTATATTTCAATGTGTATGTTTAAAAAAAATTTAAAAAGATAAACTGTAAGATTAGAAGTTGGTTCCTGAGGGGAAAGACAGGGAATGGACTAGAATGAGAAAGCATAGAAGCCAGACTTCTCTAATTGTGCATTTCTTTGGAGAGTTGACTTTGAAACCACGTATTTATTTTACATAATTATAAGACAAAGTTAAAGTTTAAAACAGCCTTCAAAAAATGAAAGCAGATTGAAACAATGAACCTAACTGTGAATCCAGTTTGTAGCCTGACCAGGCAGAGGAAATGTCAATCAATTAAAAAATATGCTATGGGCAAAATACAGCAAATACATCCTTAACCGTTTTCAGTAATTATATCATATATGAAGGTTTCAGTATTGTTATTCCAAAATTGTATGTATTGTGGGATAAAGCAAATGAATATTCACAGCTGTGTCATTGAGAACTGGAATTGGCAAGAGAAAGAAAATACAGATTAAGAATGAGGCTAATTAGAAACACTCTAGTCCTGAATCTGAATTGCAAGAATTAGCATGAACTAAGCATGTGTTTTTGGAAAAGGCAATGGCACCCCACTCCAGTACTCTTGCCTGGAAAATCCCATGGATGGAGGAGCCTGGTGGGCTACAGTCCATGGGGTCGCGAAGAGTCGGACACAACTGAACAACTTCACTTTCACTTTTCACTTTCCTGCACTGGAGAAGGAAATGGCAACCCACTCCAGTATGCTTGCCTGGAGAATCCCAGGGACGGGAGCCTGGTGGGCCACCATCTATGGGGTCGCATAGAGTCGGACACGACTGACGTGACTTAGCAGCAGCAGCAGCAACAGCAGCAGCCAGTACTCTTGCCTGGAAAATCTGAATTGCAAGAATTAGCATGAACTAAGCATGTGTTTTTGGAAAAGGCAATGACAACCCACTCCAGTATTCTTGCCTGGAGAATCCCAGGGACAGGGGAGCCTGGTGGGCTGCCGTCTATGGGGTCGCACAGAGTCAGACACAACTGAAGTGACTTAGCAGCAGCAGCCGCAGTAAGCATGTGTTTTAGCTTTAGAAACACCATATTTCTAGCTCTGTCCACTGAGAAGGCCTAGAAATAATAATTAACCTGGTAGCAAGAGCATCGCTAATGCTCAGATTGTGGTTTCCACATACTGTTGCCTACGTGAAGGAATCCGGGCTCCATGGAGAACAAGTGTGGGAGGGAAATGTGCAAGAGGATCTGAAACATCTTGTCACCCCAGAAAGCAAGGAGCTACTGGAGGCTGTAAGTCAGGTCACAGATACTCAAGAAGAGGCTCCTGTTGGCCAAAGATGGGATCGTTTGAGCATCAATAAAAAGATAGCTAACTAAAGACAACTGAAAGTCATGAAATATGTTTATATTCATGAAATCCACAGTGATGTTAAAAAACTCAAGTCCTTTCAGGATGTTAGAGCGCCGATGCATTATTTTGAAAATTAAGGAAAGGAATCAAGCATTTATTTATCCTGTCTTTCCCATACAAACCACAAACTGCAGGGTAACTAATCTAAGGCAGTTCCTTTCCTGGAAAAAAATCTGGCTAATAAATGAAGAAAGAATAGTAGAATTGGAAATATCACCATTTTGCAGCCCTTCATGAATTAAAAGGCCTAAGCAGTAATTACCAATGATTATTAACATCATAGAAAGAAACAACCAGCTCCTATGCCTCTCAATTTAAGCACAGTCCAGTCTATGATGTACTTGGGCCAAATTATGGAACCTAAATCCAGTCAAGCCTCTTCTAAACCACAAGGAGCGTGGAAGACAGAGGAACATAGTAAAGAAAGCCTTAGGGACGTGATCAGCAAAACTGAGACTGCAGAAGACCACAGGACAAATCATCTGGCTCCTTCAACTTAATTGCAGGGGGAAATAAGGGGGAATTTATAGATTAGAAGGGACTTAGATATCAATATCAAGTTGCTGTGTGTGGATGTTGTTTGGAATACAGAACAAACAGCAAACTATAATTTTTAAAAAGAAAAGAAAAAATAGGAATAGTGATAATGAACCCTCGTGATATTATGGAATTATTTATTTACATTTTATTGAAGTAAAGTTGGTTTATAATGTCTTTAATTTCTGCTATATGGCAAAGTGACTCAGTTTTTTTATACATATATATATATTTCTTTCCATGTTCTTTTCCATTATGGTTCATCACAGGATACTGAATATAATCCCCTATGCTATACAGTAGATATATACTACTATATATATTGCTGTTCATCCATCCTATATGTATAATAGATTGCATCTGCTAATCCCAACCTCCCAGTCCTTCCCATGGAATTATTTAAAGATGATAATAGCATTGTGGTGATGTTTCCTTTTAAAGTCCTCATGTTAAAGATATAAACTAAAGTATTTACAAGTAAGTGAAATGATATTATGTCTAGAATTTGTTGATGAGGGAACCTGGAATCAATTTGTTGATAAGGGAACCATAGCAAAAGGCAAGAAGCCCCCATTAGTTAGCCAAACATTTAATGCATTTGAGGCATTGCTGCTGTGCTAGATGTACAGATGAGTAGACTTGGATCCTGCTCTCAAATAATTTTCAGCTTCATAGGAGAGAGGGGCATTCATTAGTTCAAAAAACATTATGTGCCAGGCAAGCACTCTATGGCCCCTCTCCTGCAGGAACTCACGGTGTAGAGTGGCAGACAGATGCACAAAAAATGTCATGCTCATTTGGCAAATGCTGTAAGATAAGTTGGTACTGAGTGTTGTGGGACCCTAAAGTAGGAGCAATTGGCTCAGTCCAAGAACTCAAGAAAGTCCCCTGAGAGGAAATAAAGCCTCAGTTCAATGTCAAAAGGTGCCTAATGGCTGTCCAGTGAAAAAGGTGGGAGAGACCATGGACGGAGGAAGCTGCACACACAGGGCTTGAAAGTATTCTCTTGCACATACTTCCAACATGTTCTGACCACATAATATTTAAATTATCTGCTTATATTTCTCTCTCACCCTGCAAATGCCCCAGAGGACCATGAACACCTAGGAACAAAAACCCTGTTATCTTCCTCTTCCTATTTGCCTTCAGATTCATCTAACATAGCAGATGCTCAATAAGTATTTAATGATCTCAAATGAGTCCAAGTGCATGTGGATTCTAGGTATAAACGAAGGTAGTTAAAATGGCACGAATGGATTGCCACAGGGACTCAGAAGACAGGCCAAGATGGTTAGAGAAACAACTTTTAAAACAACACCCTTTAAAGGATGAATGATATATCTTTTGTTTTTCATTGAATGTTCATGGCTCTACTCTTTTTTTTTTTTTAGCCTATTACATCTCTCTTGTTTCCTTGCAGAGTGAAGAGTTCCACATTTATACCCAGTATTGCACGAACTATCCAAGGTACGCCTGGTGAATGTGTGGGAATACTTTTGCTTACCTTCATGTTGCTTGAAGTCGGTCAAAGCAGTATATGTGATCAGTGGGCACTATGTGCCTGGCGCTGTGCTGAATACTGTGGGAAAACTGCAGAAATACCGAGAACGGATCACAGGGGTATCCTGATACTGATCCATTCAGGCCTAGGGACTACCCAGCAGAGCCTGTACAGGGGAAAATTGTGAATGACCTTGAAGGAGGCCAAAAAGATTGTTAGGTGTCCTCCACTGGACTCCTAGAAGTGTTTGGCTAGAAGAAGGCTTACCTATTAACCCTTTTGTATGTGTGCTGTGTTTTGAAGAATGTGGGATGCCCTGCTAATGAGTTTATATAATCTATCTGGGGATAAAATAGGTTATATTTTTGCTATGTAAGTTTTAGAAGCTATGCAAGTTTTATGGAGCTCAGAGAAGGGAATGATCATGATAAGCTTCCTACCTGGACCATCGATTCAGATTCACTTACACCAGAGGTGCTGGCAGGAGGGCCGTTGAAGGAGCAGCCTCAGTGATCATTCAGTAAGGGAATCAGGTCTAAGACCATGACACTCTGCTGGAAATCTTTTTTTCTCCAAAGGACATGTATTGAGCACTTATTAATTTCAAGTGCTGCTCTTGATGCTATAAATACAAAATGGGGTTGAATTTCATTTTCCCAGCAATCTAGAGATGTTAAGGGATTAAAGAAAAGAAGAACATACAGACAGCACAGGGCCTGGCCCTGGTAAGTCCTCCAGAAGTGCTTGTTCATCACCATCCCTGTCCCATCCCCACTGCATGGATGAAATCATCGAGCCTTCAGTAGGTTTATTGAATTTACAGGAGTCACACAGCTGACAAGTGAGCGAACCCAGCTGAGATTCAAACCAGCGTTGGTCTGGCCTCAGACCTCATGCTGCTACATCCTTGTAGAATTTCTGAAGCTTTGTGATTCCCTCTGCCCCGTACCTTTCTACTGTCTGTCTGCCCATGACTAGCAGGACTAGCGTTGTTATGTTAGACATGAACCAGGAAGAGAGCTCAGGGTACTTTTATCTACTCTGTAGCCAGTCTTGGTATGGACATGTCCTTAAGGATAAAGTGGGTGCTGGGGTCCACCTCGAAGAGAAGCCAGCAGGCTGAGCCCCTCATGCCACTGTGGTCAGGAAGAGCAAGTGGGTCATTCCTGCCTGGGGGTGGCCCTAGAAAGCCAGTGTGGATTAAAGGATGTGAAGCCAGAGGCTTGGGCTTACCGGTGGCAAAACTCTTTCCATTGGAGGGTTTTCACCTCCTCCTCTAAATACTGGTCTGCATATTGTGCTGTGGTGATTTATTTGGTTGGTGGCCAGGCATGTTTTTCCCAGGTTTCTCTGAAAACAAAATAAAACCCCACATGTATATTAGTACATTTATCCATCTCCTTATCTGTAGACCCACCCACACTTTACACAGTTTCACTTACACAATGCTCTCCTAAAACATTTGTTGCCATCTCTCTGCTAAAGATAATCAGGAGATTGTAGGATGCCCCAACTAAATCTGTGGTCCTTACGCCAAAAGCCAGCATTATACCACACCCTGATGCAGAGAAATCACAGAATCAGGCCTCAACTTCTCCTTAGACCTTCCTCCTGAGAGAAATGGAAAACCTTTCCAACTCTGAAGAAGCAGCAGAGCCCTGGACCCAGTATCGGGAGCCAGATGCTAGAGTGGCTTGTGTGGAGGATTATGTCTGTGTAAATTTCAATATAAACATGTCATTTGAAGAAATATCTTCTGAATATTTAGTTTTGGAGGTTTATATTAAGATTTTTCTAACTTCGTAATAAGAATGGAGAGTGCAAAATGAAAGCAACTTTTATAAACTTGGCTGCTTCAGGGTCGGGGACAGTCATTTGTGCAAGGACATTTTTGAGGGCCTGTCCTTCATGGAGCACAAGTCCACATTCAGTGTACACTGGCAGGAGATAGGAACTAATATCCCTTGCCTTCAAGCAGTTCATTTTCTTTTGAGGGTCAGAACTGAACCAAATGCAATAGTGAAACAGCCATCAGGAAAGATCAAATCAGTGAATATAAGTCAACGCAGAACCACCTCAATCATGTGTAACAGAGGCTAAAGATGCATGAGATAAAGGAGGAGAAGTCAGGACAGTTTCCTGGAGGAAGTGTTTTGTATTTTGGATCTGACTTTAAAGAAGGAAAGAAACATGTTAGCAGGGAGATGCTCCCAGGCCCTCTCAGTGAAGTGGGTACATCTGAGTCTTGCCCAGTTGTGTGGTTTTCATGTTCATAGGAAAAGATTTTCTCTCGTCCCCCTCCTAACCATTTGCTCTCTGAGGCCCAAGCTTTCCCTCCCCTCCCCTGTCTTCACAAGCCGTGAGCGCCGGGTGTTCAGCCCATCTGACAACGTGTCTTCCCGCTTTGGACCTGGGCCAGTGATATTAAGTGTCTCCTGCATGCCTTGACAGATGTCCTTCATAGCAGTCACGCCCCGGTGACTTCCCTGGGAAGAGGCTCAAGCCCTCCCTCTTGTCCCCAGGGAGAGGGCCAGACCCGCTCAGGTCATTGTCCTCGAATGTCCCCCCGTGGCCTCAATCTGGAGTTCAGTGTGCTTAGCATCTCCTGCAGGTGTCTTATCCTTGTGCAAGAAGTCAAGACTTCAGAGGGTTAGACAGCCAGTGGGCAGCTGATTCTGACTCTAAAGAGCCTTAGAAAAGTCCCTGGGTTCCATGGTAAAGAATCGTTTTGAAATCTGGACTTGAAGGGAAAAATAAATCTATTTGAACAGATATTTCTCCAAGGAGTCAGACACAAAAGGGATTCTGATCGCTTCGTCAGGAGACCACCGTCCATGTCAGTTCCTTCCAAGGAGTTTTATTTTGTTGTTTGGCTCCAATTTTCTGAATTAATTCTGAAAACCTATTAAGACTTGGGGAGAAAGGAGCTGAAATACTTCCACCTGCTTCTAACTTATGAGACCATGAGATTTTAATTTACGTGTGTGTGTGTGACCTCACAAGACCACCAACTTACTTCATGTATAAGATGTGAGTGTTATTTCAGCCATCTCTCTAGGATGTTTGGAGGCCATACATCTTGCCTTTGGAGTAGAGAAGGAATCCTGAGCCATTTTTCTAATACACTCTGTAAAGCACGGTCCTTGAGGACCAAGGTTAACCAGCTGTTTCAAAAACTGAATTTGGAATGAGGAGAGAGATACCTGGAGGTGGACAGAAAGGTCTGTTCAGAGATTCTCAAAGGGAAGTTCCCTGGGGGACAAGGTCTCCAAAGACCTGCATGTAACATCACACACATTGTGCACTTACACAAACACAACCAGCAAAGCAGGTGACAAATATCTGGCATGAGGCTGGGTCTGCTGGAAAGAAGCCACTCTTTTCTTTGTACAGTGGTGACCGCTCCTTGCAGTGTAACTTGTGAAAACTGAATGCAGATGTGAAGTTGAACAACGAACAAAGATGCTCATGTGTGTGTGCTCAGTCGTTCCACCGTGTTCAACTCTTTGTAACCCCATGGACTGTAGCCCACCAGACTCCTCTGCCTATGGAATTTTCTAGGCAAGAATACTGGAGTGAATTGCCATTTCCTATTCCAGGGGATCTTCTCGACCCAGGGCTCAGACCCGTGCCTTTTGCGTTTCCTGTATTGGCAGGCAGATTCTTTAAATTGGGGTACTGTCCAATTCAAGTCCCCTGTGGCAAGTCCCATGTCCCGATAGGGGCTTCATCCCCTGGAGGACAGAGCTGGCAGCATAGATGTCATGTGTCCATGTTTCCCCACCCTCTTATAGTGTCTTTTTCTAATTCACCTAATAGAGGTGAATTGGGACCAGATTCACCCAATTCAACCAGAGGGACACCTTTTCCTCACCCACCCAGAGGCCTTCTAGTCTACCTATTGCTCTCTTGCCGCTTTATCTGCTTTAAGGCCTTGATACTTACTCTAGCGTTTAAAGGACTTGCCTGGTGGCTCAGATGGTAAAGAATCCACCTCTAATGCAGGAGACCTGAGTTCGAGCCCTGAGTCAGGAAGATCGCCCAAAGGAGAGAATGGCAACCCACGCCAGTATTCTTGCCTGGAGAATTCCATGGACAGACGGGCTACAGTCCATGGGGTCGCCAAGTTGGACATGATTGAGCAACTAACTTTTCACTTCCACTGGGATTTAAAACTTGAATATCTATGTTAAGAGTTACAATTTTGATTTTAAAATATTCTTGCAGATCTGTGGCTGTGCTAACAGAGTGTATGAGGAACAAGATGCTGGCCAAATTCTTCAGGGAACGGCAGGAAACTTTGAAACATTCATTGCCTCTGGGGTCCTATCTCTTGAAGCCAGTTCAGCGGATTCTCAAGTATCATCTCCTTTTGCATGTAAGTTTCTGCCTGCACTGGAAGGACTTTCTAGAGGCTAAGGGTTTTATGTGTATATATTAAGTTTAGGAGAAAAAAAAATCAAAAGTGTCTGTGGACATATGGAAACGTTTTCCACACTCATACTTTACAACTGACTAATCTGCTTTGAGGAATTAGAGATATTTATGTGGTAGGCCTGCAGCCTCATTGATAACAGCCGAGTAGAAAGATTCATTTTATCTCTAATGGTGAAAGGGCTTACAAGCCCTTCACTCCAGGCAGTGACAGTTTCAAGCAAGGAGCTGTCTTCTTAATGAACAACAGATTTTTTGTGTATGTTTTATTTTACTTCCATGAGCCCGGATTCGGTAGGCAGTTGGGAGTAAGAGCTGTTTGTCACAGAGTGGCTTTCGTAGGAGCAAAGAGAAAGGGCTGAAAGGAGAGAAGACAGATGAGCAGTGTGATAAATGTCTTTGAGCTGGGCTTCACCTCACTTTGGGTTCTGTTCTCTTTATATCATTTCCCATTATTTGTACAAAATTTAAGGAGGCTTTAGAAACAAAAGTAGACATAGCTCTCATACATTCTTGTTTCTTATCCTCTAAGGAAGCTGATAAAAATGGAAAATAGTGTTCTCTAAAGTAATTTCATTCTGTAAGGGTGAATTGCCTTGGCAATTTGACAAAGACAGGATAGCCAAGTGGTTAGGTTAGGAGCAGGGCTGTGGTCAAGATACTACCTGGGTTCCAGTCCTGTGCATTTCCCACATTCATGGTGCCTCACAGGCAGTCAATACAGAAAAACTGTTATTTTTATTGTTACTTTAATTTACTTTATTAATTGGACTATAATTGCTTTCAATGGGGCTTCCCTGATGGTTCAGACAGTAGAGAATCTGCCTGCAATACAGGAGACCCAGGTTTGATCCCTGGGTTGGGAAGATCCTCTGGAGAAGAGAATGGCTACCCACTCCAGTATTCTTGCCTGGAGAATCCCACGGACAGAGGAGCCTGGCGGGCTGCAGTGTTGTGTTAGTTTCTGGTGTACAGCAAAGTGAATCAGCCACATGTTTACATATATCCATCCCCTTCCCTCTTGAGCCTTCCTCCCACATCCCTACTTTATTATTTTTAATGCTACATTAAAAATCTTTTCATAAAAGATTTAAATCCAGAGTTCCTATCTATATCAACATGCCTGCAGTATACATGTATCTCTTTTTAAATGATTCCAGGCTTCTAACTTGGTTAAGCATTCCAAGGCTGCCCAGTTCACACACATTTAAAACTGCGAGCACTCTTTATGGCCCATCTTTACCAGAAATTTCTCAGCCTTGTCTGTTTGCCTGTGTGGCCCATCTTGGGAGAGTCTTGTGTCCTATGAAACCACACTGTGGATATTACTTTAGTTGTTCGATTGGCTTTAATGACCCCTAAATTTAGTGGGATTAATTTACTAAATCAGTGCCAAATAATTCTTTAAAAAATACTCGCTTTCCCATGATAGATCTTTGCTGGACTCTGCTAATATGGTACAGACTGTAGCCCGCCAGGCTCCTCTGTCCATGGAATTCTGCAGGCAAGAATACTGGAGTGGGCTGCCGTTCCCTTCTCCAGGGGATCTTTCTGACCCAGGGATCAAACCCGGGTCTCCGGCATCACAGGCAGATTCTTTACCATCTGAGCCACCAGGGAAGCCCATCTGAGTCCAGTGTGTCCCAATAATATCTACCTAACGGCTTTCTAGACAGTAAGTCAATTAAAAGAAAAGGTTCAGATCTCTGTCACTTAAACAAGACTCCACTTGAGATTCTCACAAAGAGTTAACTGCTAGGAAGAACAGCCCTCACCCTTTAAATTAAAAGCTGGGGTATTAGTACATGCTGCTGTAACAAAATGCCATAGCCTGGGTGACTTGGACAGCAAACATTTATTTCTCATAGTTTTGGAGGTTGAAAACCAAAGATAAGGGGGCAAGCATGGCTGAGTTCTCATTTGCAGACTGCCTTCCCTTCTTCGTTTCCTCGCATGGTAGAAAGAGGCAAGACTGCTCTCTGGGGTCTCTATCATGAGAGCACTAACCCCATTTACAATGGCACTACTCTCATGGCCTCTTGTTTGGTCTCTAAGTCCTATTCAATTCTCTTCAGTCCCGTGGACTGCAGCATGCCAGGCTCCTCTGTCCTCTACTGTCTCCCGGAGTTTGCTCAAATTCATTTCCATTGGATTAGTGATGCCATCTAACCATCTCATCCTCTGCCACCCCTTTCTCCTTTTGCTTCAGTCTTTCCCAGCATGAAGGTCTTTCCCAATGAGTCGACTCTTCGCATGAGGTAGCCAAAGTATTGGCACTTCAGCATCAGTCCTTCCAATGAATATACAGTTGATTTCCTTTAGAATTGACTGGTTTAATCTCTTTTCTGTCCAAGGGACTCTCAAGAGTCTTCTCCAGCACCACAATTCAAAAGCATCAATCCTTTGGTGCTCAGCCTTCTTTATGATCCAACTCTCACATCCGTACATGACTACTGAAAAAACCATAGCCTTGACTATACAGACCTTTGTCAGCAAAGGGATGAATCTGCTTTTTACTATACTGTCTAGGTTTGTCATAGCTTTCCTTCCAAGAAGCAAGCTTCTTTTAATTTCATGGCTGCAGTCACCGTTTGCATGGCCTAGTCACCTCCAAAATCCCCATCCTAATCCCAGCACATTAAAGGAAAGGATTTCGACATACTAATTTGTGGAAGATACAACCACTCGGTCTGTACAGTGAAGAAAAAGGGAAGAACAGTGGTTAGATGGATTTAAAACTAACTTCTGGTTTCCTGGAATATTTTTGCTTTCATACTTGGTTTAGAGTGTTCCTTCTGTGTCTTTTACACCACTTCAAAGCTGTGTAGTCACCTATGAAGATCCCCACAGGAATACACTCTGTACTTCTGAGTCTGTTTATGATCAACAGAAGTGCCTCTCAGGCTAAAAGAAGAAATGATTACTTTTTAAAGTTTGCTCTTGATCTTGCTGCTGCTGCTGCTAAGTCGCTTCAGTCGTGTCCGACTCTATGCGACCCCATAGACGGCAGCCCACCAGGCTCCCCGCTCCCTGGGATTCTCCAGGCAAGAACACTGGAGTGGGTTGCCATTTCCTTCTCCAGTGCATGAAAGTGAAAAGTGAAAATGAAGTCACTCAGTCGTGTCCGACTCTTAGCAACCCCATGGACTGCAGCCTACCAGGCTCCTCCTCCCATGGGATTTTCCAGGCAAGAGTCCTGGAGTGGGGTGCCACTCTTGATCTTACCTGGGAGTTATTAGTAATATGCTTTCATAGGACCTTTCTAACAGCTGAGTCTGAGTGTAGACAGAAAATGTAAATTCCTTGCCAGTTTCTAGCTGGATGGAAAGTTTGAGGATTCAGTAAAAGTGAACAAAGTGACTATAAAACAATGGAATTTTCATAATTTATACCATAAGATTCAACCTCCACCCTTGAGCTTAACATGTGTGCATGATAAGTATCATAGGAACAATCTAATTGATCATAATATCTTCTTACTGTTTTAGATATTTACATTGGAATTTAGATACCTACAATGTATTGCTGCTCTTTTAACAAGATACAGCTTCAATTAAATAAGCATTTATTTACCACCTAGCTCTCTGGTGGGCACTGTTGAGAACATAAAGGATTAAAGGGACTATGCAATAGTCCATATCCTTAGATTCACAGAAGTCTAGGGACACATGTCTTGTGTACTTGAAAGAACTGGAATAGAACCCTGTCCCTTTCTCATCTGCCTGGGATTGTGGAATTCCAGTGCTTAGCTAAGTGCTGGTGTTACATTCTTCTGAGCATCAGAGAGTGAATACTTGAACTATAAGCTCTCTCTCAACACTCAGGAGTATCTTTAGTGAATTTCATTTGGGCTTTAAAGCATTGACTACATGAAAATACACTTTCTACATAGGTATTTTTTTTTAAACATAATGTCCACTATTTCTTCTTTAGTTTGTTGTGTACTAAGCCCTGTGTGTGATGTTTTGCTTCCTCTAGGAGAAAAAAAAATCAGTATATTTTCTGTATTTTAAGAGAGAGAACTATATACATTGGCCCCCAGGAATTTCAGAAATCTCCAACTGCAATATCAACTCTCCTGTCTCCTACAATCACCCTGATGTCTCTGTGAGACTTAATGGCCTATATACTTGTTTCATCATCCTTGTCAAATTCCTCCTTGTAAAATTCTGATCAACTTTCCTAACTCTATTTTTATTCATTCTTATCATTTCTTTGCAAGTTTTTCTGGTAGTTATCTCAAGATCTTAAGGAAAGATAGTAGTGTGTAAATAAATAAGCAAAAATAAAATGAGAAACTCATCATAGAAGTACCATTTGTTTCAGTGAATATATGGGGAAAAAATGAAAATAATTAGAGTGGTTTTTTGTTGTTTGTTTGTGTTTTAGGAAATAGAAAATCACCTTGACAAGGACACAGAGGGCTACGATGTGGTGCTTGATGCCATAGACACGATGCAGAGAGTGGCCTGGCACATCAATGACATGAAGCGGAAGCATGAACATGCCGTCCGCCTGCAGGTGAGGCCTCAGGGTGGCAGTGTCTGGTGAGGCCGTGGGCCTATTGCTTGTTACCGTTTCCCAAATCAGATGTTAAGTCTGCTCAGTGTTGCAGGTCACCCAGGGTCTTCATCATAGATCTCGCGAAGAAAGATCAGGACAAAATAAAAAGATTAAGCCATCAATAATACTGATCATTGTTGAATGTAGTTCTTATGACTCAGGGAACTCAAACGGGGGCTCTGTGACAACCTCGAGGGGTGGTATGGAGTGGGAGGTGGGAGGGAGGTTCACGAGGGAGGGTACATATGTACACCTATGGCTAATTCATGTTGATGTATGGCAGAAACCAATATAATATTGCAAAGTTGGTATCCTTCAATTAAAAATAAATAAATCTCTGGGTCAGGAAGATCCCCTGGAGAATGGAATGGCAACCCACTCCAGTATTCTTGCCTGGAGAATTCCATGGACAGTGGAGCCTGACAGGCTACAGTCCATGTGGTCGCAAAGAGTCAGACGCGACTGGGTGTGCAAACTGTGTAAAAGGGTTTTAAGCCTCTGTTCCTCTGTCACTAGTTCACACAAAGTCATGAGATGGTGAACATGTGGTGATGGGGCAGGGGACTCAGGAAGGAAGACCAAGTCCAGAACCAGGTCCTCAGCAGCTTTCCTGGGGAGGGGAACGTCACCGCGGCATTTTAGACCCCTCACTTTTAAAATAAGACACGTTTGCGAATGTCCCTTCAATGGTCACCGTATTTAGCTCTAAATTCCTGGGAACTTTGGATGGATGCTAAGTCAGTGACCATGCCCGAGGCACCTTAGAAGATGCGCTATTTAAAAACTGAAGGTCATGTGTGCTCAGAGACTAGGCTGAGGCCCTTGGTTGTCCCCGGAGTAAAAGAAAAGCCCAGTGTGACCCCATGCTATGCAGAGCGCCTGCATTCAGCTTGGGAGGGGAGAAAACCATGTCCTTTGGCCCATACATTCGGGTTTCATCTACATGGAGCCAGAGGGTAGTAACTGACTGTCAAAAATCAAAGGAAGAGGACATTCTAATCTTCCAGGCCATATCTGCTTTGTGTAAGCAATAATAAAGGTTTTAATGCTTCATCATTGAAGTGTTCTGTGGACATAATGTCAGACATAATGTCAGCTAGATATTCAGAAATGGCTCAGTGACTGTTTTTTCATAGCTTAGGAGTCTATCTGGCAGTCTGAAGACTCCACTACATCAGTCTCTGGCTCTGAATCACCTCCATTTGTACCTTCAACTTGGAGAAGGAAATGGCAACCCACTCCAGTGTTCTTGCCTGGAGAATCCCAGGGACGGGGGAGCCTGGTGGGCTGCAGTTTATGGGGTCGCACAGAGTCAGACACGACTGAAGTGACTTAGCAGCAGCAGTACCTTCAACTTAAGAATTTTCAAGTGGTTTTGTGGGCTGCTTAATTCAGTGCTGTTTTTGAATATTTTCATTTTTCCAAAATAATAAAATCCATTTTCTTTAAAAAGTTAATATGGACATACAATATATCTCAAAGAAACTTCAAAGGCAGGTTATCCATTTTTATTTATCAAGTTCCATTAAAAATGCAATGGGGGACTTCCCTGGTGGTCCAGTGGTTAAGAATCTGCCTCCCAATGCAGGGAACGTGAGTTCGATCCCTGACCAGGGAACTAAGATCCCACACGCTAGGGGGCAACTAAGCCCACACACAGAGACTACTGAACCCATGAGTCACAACTAAGATCCAATACAGCCAAAAAACAAAAACAAAAAACACACTGGTGAAGAAATGTTCATTTCCTTCCCCCCAATGAATGGGATTAATGTCAGAAAATTTCTGAGAAGATGTATCTTGTGTAATCTTCTACCAGTTTTGATTATGGGTTACTTGTATGTGGTGTGACTTCAATTTCTGGAAGAAGGTTTTTAGGTCAGTAGCTCTGAAGGTTTTTGTCCAAAAGATAAGGGATGAGCATATCTTGGGAACATGGTGAAAAGGTCACACACTGGCAGCCTCTGTTCCTGGCTTTTGAAAGACAACCTCACTGCCTTAGTAGAGGGATTGTTGCAAGAGGGGAAGAAGTAATTAGCAACTTGTCAAATAACACCTTGGTTAAGTTCTATTAACCCTAAGAGACAGCAGCCCTAAATGTAGATTTATGTCGTGGACATCAGACACTACTCAGGACCCTGAGACCCTGCCGCAGGTATTTGGACCCCATTCCTGAGGCTCAGTAGGCTTTCCAGGTGGCGCTAGTGGTAAAGAACCCACCTCCCAAAGCCCGAAACAAGAGGTGCTTTCGACCTCTGGGTCGGGAAGATCCTTGGAGGAAGGCATGGCAACCCACTCCAGTATTCTTGCCTGGAGAATCCTATGGACAGAGGAACCTGGCAGGCTACCATCCATAGGGTTGTAGAGAGTCAGACTCAATTGAAGGAACTCAGCACGCATGCACCCATCAAAGCTCAACAAACAGGCACAGGCCCCTGTGTCCTCCCCACCTTGCCCTCCCACCTCCTGTTTAATCACAGGGAATGTTCACTCTTTCAGGAGATACAGAGTTTGCTCACCAACTGGAAGGGGCCAGACCTGACCAGCTACGGGGAGCTAGTGCTCGAAGGGACCTTCCGCCTCCAGCGGGCCAAGAATGAGCGGACGCTCTTCCTCTTTGACAAGCTGCTGCTCATCACCAAGAAGAGAGACGACACGTTTACATACAAAGCCCACATCCTGGTAGGTCTGAGTGGGTGTCCCGGGTGGGGACTGGGGGTGCTGGTTCCGCTCCCTTGAGAGCCTGCCTGGCCCTCTCTGCTTGCCCCTCCAGTGCGGCAACCTCATGCTGGTGGAAGTGATCCCGAAGGAGCCCCTCAGCTTCAGCGTCTTCCACTACAAGAACCCCAAGCTGCAGCACACGGTTCAGGTACCAGCGTCCCCCTGCCTCCCTGTGAGGCTCACCCTCGGGCATGATGAGCGTCACGTGCCTGACGGCCTTTCCACGGCTTTCTGGCCACCCTGCGTGTGTCCCGTCTGGTCAGAGGTCCTAGCAGTGTCCAAGTCTTGTGAGAGGTAGGGTTGCGTGACTGTCCACCTCTCCTCCTGGTAGGCGAAGTCGCAGCAAGACAAGCGCCTGTGGGTTCTGCACCTAAAGAGGCTGATCCTGGAGAATCATGCGGCAAAGATCCCAGCTAAGGTAAGACCATGAGGGCAACGAACAATAAAATGGAAAGGAATTCAGGTCTCAGGAAGACAGCTTGATGGGAATGTGCACTTTCAAAATGAAGACTGTTGAAAAAGAAGCTACATAAGGGAACAACTGTACCAGCCATTCATACTGAAAAGATTCATATGCAGAGAGACTCTGCAGAGAGTTTTTGGTTCATTAATGCCGTTGTTGTTTGAAAGAAGAAAAATAAGGGAAAGATTGTAAAAAAATTTTCTAGAGCACTAGTAGAAAATAAGGGAATTATGAGAATTATTCAATACTGTGCTAAGCACCTAGGGTAAATAAAGCTGGCTTAGGTTCTATGGAAAGCAAGATGCAGACTTGGCCGCGAAGGAATCTGCAGACAAGGGAGCTAGTCATATAAATGATGAACTGTTTGCTAAATATGATGAATTAATAGAGAGATAAACCAAGTATTGCAGATGAGTAAAGTATTCAAGTTTATGGTCGAGTGAGGAGAGGAAAGAAAATGCCTTTTACCTCAGTCTTGGCAGATGAGGAATATTTTTATTAAATGGGGAAAAGAACAAGGGAAACCAAGCTGAGAGAACAGCAGAAACAAAAAACAAAGAGGTGTGAAAAGGGGCCCCGTGTTAAACAGCACACAGACTGTGCTTGAATGGAAGTCCTCAGATTGAATGGTCGGGTTCTCAGGAGATGGAGTAGGAGGTAAGATTAGAGAAGTGGAAAGCAGTCAGCTGACCTTTGAAGGCTTTGAACACACACACACTAAGGAACCTGGATTATTGTAGGGGGAAGCTCCTGAAGCTTTTGGAGGGAGGGGTCTGTGCTGTGTTCTGAGAGTGTCACTTTGGGGGCAGTGTGATGGATAAGCTGGTAGAGCATCACTGGCAGCAGGAAAAGAATTGGCAGGTCTCCATGGTGGGCTGGAAAGGAGAAGAGGGGCACTGCCAGGTAGCAGAAGAGGAGGAGGAGAGGCAGTGTAGGAGAGGAGAGGCAGTGTAGGAGAGGAGAGGGAGAAATAAGTCAAGGACGAGTCAGGTGTTGGGCCAAGAGGCTGGTGTCGTAAGTTCCAAGACAGGCTGCCAGGGAGAGGAACCGGTTGGATGGACCCGAGAGGGAGGCGTGGTGGCCCATCTGCAGGGACAGTTCAGCTGCAGGAGAGACGCAGGTCTCTCCACCCTGGAAGTCACCAAAGCCCCAAGATTTGATAGGAGGGCCCACGCAAATGCATAACGGGAAGACAGACCCTTTAGAATCCAACATCCAAGTGCTCGGCAAGGGGCGGAGGATTTGGAGAAGAACCAAAGAAAGAGTGGCCAAATGAGGCAGTAAGAAAACCGAAGGAGAAAGTGTGGTAACAAAGGAAGGAAAGAACCTCCCTGAGAAAGAGTGGAGTAACCGTCTCAAAGGCCACAGAGATGACAACAGATTCAAACAGAAAAGCAGATATTAGGTTTGGCAACTAAGACATAAGGGGGGGGAGAGAGCAGTGGGTTGAAGATAAATAAGGAACAGACTGGGTGTGGCCTTTTTTTTAAAGCGAAGTTCAGAAGGGACAACCATTGGTAGTTTGAGGAGAGGTAAGAGCAAAGGAGGACACTTTGCCCTCGTGAAGAATGTCGTGGGCATGTAAGCTGAGGGGATGAGGAAAGGAAGCAGGAGACAGGAAAGATAAGAGGTGGGGCACTCCTTGGAATGTAACTCTGGGGGGATGGAAGGATAGGGACATTCTTAATCCAAAATTTGTGGTGGGGGTGTGTACTGTAAATATAGTCTAATAAAAACATTAGATTGTGAATATAATAATGGGAACTCAAAACTTACTATTTACTGAAAAAAATATGTAAGAACTGCTAATGCACACTTCCATATATAAAAAATGGCTTTTTCAAATTTTAAAAGCTAGAACTAATTCCCTTGGTCTTAGGAACCAAAAATTGGTGCAACTCTATATAAAATTAACAAATCCATTCACCTTCTCTATACTAATTACACTTTTTATATTAACTTTACCAGTAGGTGTAGGGGTTAGTCTTGTCAAGAGTCAGAAACATCTTCTCTGAGCTGGGGGAAGAAGAAAAATAAAGAGAGGATAAACTTTGAGGTGGACTTGAGAGAGCTTAAAGGGTTTGCCTTCACTAAAGTTGCTGGTAATAGCATCTGCTGGGTGAGTGGAAGCAAAGATGGGGCTAGGTGTCCAAGGGCAAGTGGAGAGATTCCGAGCACGTGCTAAAGAACACAGACTAGGGACTCCCCTGCTGGCCCAGGGGCTAAGACTCTGTGCTCCCAATGCTGGGGGCCTGGGTTTGATCCCTGGTCAAGGAACTAGATCCCACATGCCACAATTAAGAGTTCCCATGCCACAACTAAAGATCTTGGATTCAGCAGTGGAGATCAGAGATACCATGTCCCATAGCTAAGACCTAGTGCAGCCAAATCAATCAATCAATAAATATTTTTTTAAAAAACCACAGGCTAGAGAGTCAGTGGGGATGACTACAGCCATCTGTGAAAGGAATCCTGGACCCCACTGAAGCTGACCACCACGAACCAATGTGATGACTCAGCAACTTCGAAACTAGTGTGAAGAACCCTGGCACACATGGGTTGCCCAAAGCTGGGGACCAGCAGAGCAGTGAGGGGAAAGGTTAACAGGGAAGGCAGAGTGCTAACCAGTATCCAACCTGCAGTGATTGAGCATAATTCCCAGGCTGAGTGGAGCATGAAACCAACCAGGAAAACAGGTGCATGAAGGATGAGTCAGAGAACTGGTTCAGCAAGAGTCTGGGTGGAGAGATGGAAATACAGAGATCTGTCATTGAAGGAGGGACTTCTGGAGTCCTACCTGCAAGGGAGGGCACTTCTGGGTGATGATAGGCTCTGGGGGCGGCTGTGATTACGCGTTGCTTGCTGTTCTAGAGTGAAGGGAAAGGTTAGATGTCCTAAAGGATACAAAGATCCACGCGTCCGGGGAAGGGGTCTATGCTGGGGCAGGGAGGGGGCAAGTAGAGCAGTAAATGGGACGATGCTCATGAGGGTAGAACTGGGTGGGAAATGACGTGATCTGAGATTTTTGAGAAAGAAAGTCTGTTTGCTCCTTGCATACTTTTTGAAAAGTCTTTGAGACTTGTCCTCAGGGGCTGTCAGCAGTGCTTCTGTGCCCAGGAGATGAATGTGCATGGGTGTGGGCTTTGACTGAGGCGTGAGTCTCAGCTCATCAGGGCGTTCCAAGGGGTCAGGTAACTCACGCAGAGAGGTGAATGCATTGTCTTCATACTTAATCATTTGTTTGCTGGCCTCGTCTCTTGGAATGCCCTTCTGAGCAATGGCATGTGCCATTCATAAGCCCCACCTGTTGTTCACCTGTCCCTGCGAAAATCAAAACTGCCAAAGGGGTTCTGAAAGGCAGTTATTGGCCATTACAAAATGGAGCTAGCTTACAGAACTTCCTCTTTCTCCCACACTAGGGAGTGTGTATTCCAAGCAGTTTTCCCTTTATATTTTATAAGGGTTAATAGAGTCATGGTAGAATTGTACTTTTTTGTCCCTGACCCTTTTAGGATGTAAACAATCTATTTTTTCAGCTACAAATGCTTGAGCACCATACAGTGTGCTGAGTACTTTATATGCTTATTTCTTCCTTTTAGCAAAATGCCTTCTGCTTAAGGTCTTGTTCTCCCCATTCTAGAGAAATAAAAACAGAGGCTCAGAGATGGAACGTAAACTGCCCTAGTTTATGCAATTAGGACTAGTTTATGCAATCTGGACTGAGTCCAGATTCAAACCCAGTTCTGCCTGGCCCCAAAGATGGTCTTAACTACATTGTTCCCGGGTAAAATGAAGGCAGTCTTATTTACTGTGTTATATCCCCTATAAGGTTATGACAATTTTCTATCTTATTTAAGCAGAATTATTACTAATTTGAATTTTTCACTTTTCTCAAGCCTATTTCTTAAATTATTTTCTTAAAGCTTTCAAAAGATATTTACTGTTATTAAATAAAATGCATAATGGGAAAAATATCCAAAAATGTATCATTGTTCTACTAACAAAACCTCCTTCTGGTCCTTTAATTCTGTGATGGTCCTTGACTGACCCCTAGTGGAAAATGTGGGAATAGTACTTTTTGCTATTAAATGTCAAAGCAAGAAAAAAAATTACTGAGTTCTTAAAGTCAAGCTTATAAATATCAAGAAACTTCCTGGAAGTTAGCCATATGATCCATCTATGTATGTGGCATATACACTAACTTTTGTCCAGATTAATTGGGAATAAGGTGCAGGTCGAAACTGTTGGATTTTCTATATACACATGGTTCTGCAAATGCCCTTCACAGAAATTGCGCTAACATTTGTGTCTAAAATTAACTTGACTAGTAACCTCAAACTCTAAATGTATGGTAAAAATATCAGTGTTATAAAAAAGGATAAACATTTGTTTTCTCAAAATTAAGGTGACTGCATCAAGGGTTTTTTTGGTTTTTTTTTTTTTTTTTTTTTTTGCCACTTAGCCTAGACATTTTTACTGTGATGTCACATACTGCGACAAAGTAAAATTATTCTGTAAGTTATTCTTAGCATAATATTTGTAGGCTCAGTCACACTACCTTGAAAAATGAAAACGACATTCAAGATGCAAGAAAGCCTACCTTATTTTTTTCTTCTTTGAATCCTCAGGCAAAATAATTCATGTTAAGGCCATTAACTTATCTTTTTATAGTTCCCTAAACATTGATAACATATGATAACAATCATAACCAAAAGAAGCCTCAAAGCAATAAACTTCAGAAGCTCAGGGTTGAGGTGGGGAGAAGGATGTATGTAGAGGAAGCCAGAGTCAAGGTTATCAGGGTCAGTCCCCTGCGGGAGTAGATGGTAACTAGCTGGGTTAAATGGCTGTCATTTGCTACCAGGAGCAAGTATGAAAGGTGGGTCCTGTCTGACCATCTTCAGGTTGAGGGAACTTATGCAGAAATGTGAGAGCACTTGCCTAGTTAAGAGCTAGAGTTGGATCACGGACCATGTCCTCCAGGGCTCCTCTCCCACACTGCAGCTCTTTCTCCCCCTCAGGATATTCCAGGGCACACAAAAGAGATGGTGGTGCAGGCATGCTGCAGGGAGCTGGGAGAGTCAGCTGATAAGCGCATCATATTTGGAGGGAGGAAAACATAGGAACCGTCCAGCAAGTATTTTGCATTCAGCCCAAAAGAATTACCATGCCCCTGTGATATGAGGAGGGCTGATGGTGTAGGCTCTGTACCTTGAAACTTTGATTGCATAGACTGAGATTGGATTCAATAGACCAGGGTTACATAGAAGGAATCTAGACTGTATGATAAGCTGCTCAGCCAAGGTACAGATCCTTTGGTGAAAGTGTCTTTCTCTCTTTCCCTCTGCTTTTCCCTTCCTCCTCCTCCCTCTGTCTTCTCCCCCCTACCCCCACCTTCCCTCCTTTCTTCCTCCCCTTTTTTCTTGCCTGGTGGAGGCTGTAAGCTTAGCCCCGGGGCACCAAAGGGACAGCATCTACCACCCACACGAGGATGCTCAACTGTTTGCATCCCTTGAACTCTGTATTAGTGCCTAAAAGAAAGGAGTTTTAGTTTTATAAAAACTTTTCAAAAACCACTCATCCCAGTGGGGTAAAACCTGTCTTGGGATTGGTAGTTTAAACAAGGAACAAACAAAACAGGTCTTTGTAATCATAACTACATCTTCTTTCTTTCAGGCCAAGCAAGCAATACTTGAAATGGACGCCATTCGTAAGTTCTGTTTTCTTACACAATTTGAAATCTCATTGTCCACTTGTATCTATCACATTTTCTATCTTCAGGTTTACAGGTGTCAGTTGTCAATTATGAGATGTCAAAACCCAACTGGAAGAAAGTAGCAGCTCTCTATTCACTGTTGTAACAGACAGAGCCAGTTGGACAGTATATTCTCTTTTTAACCCATTGGCTTCTTTCTCCATTGATTTCTCCTGGTTCATCTGTGAGCCGGCCAATGGCTCATCATCACATCTCCACATCAACTCACAGCAAGCTATGCTTCCAGGATCACCTCTTACCCCGCCTCCATCACCACCAAAACAATGAAGGTCTCACAATGCATTTCCCACATCAGCCCCATGAGCAAAAAATATATTGATTATCTGTAAGAATCACACTAACTCGATAGGTGTTGGTTCCTGATACAGCTCACATTTCAAGTTACAACTGCCCCACACACGTGACTATGTCTTACACTTCTCGTAGCAGGCAGAGAAAAAATACAAGTGAGATCTTTCCAATAAAATAAGACCTGTTCAAAGCACTTACCACATCCTTGTTACTGCCCAGGTTAAACAGACTTTAAAAAGAAGCAATAGCTTCAAAGACTTACAGCTAAGTCTGACAGAAACTTTTACTGAACACTTCCTACTTTTGAGCAATCTTTCCCCAAGTACAAACACTAATTCACTTAAACAACACCCTCTCTTCCTCCTAGCCTGCTGGTTGTTAATCTCCAGCAGGAAAAGCAAAGAAACGTTACTGAAATGAAGAAATGAGCACCAGCACTGAGATTCCCCCTTGCATGCCCACTGGACCCCACCAGGAAATGATGCAAGATGACCCCATCAGAGAGCTAGGCTGGGGCTCACTGCCCTGTGTTCTCTGAAGCCACTTATTTTATTCAGTAAAAATCTCTTTGAGATTC
>NW_011494720.1:777473-779040 GCF_000754665.1 Bison bison bison
GAAAAAAAAAAAAAAAAAAAACACCTACCAATGCAGGAGATAAGAGACACAGGTTTGACCCCTGGCTCAGGAAGATCCCCTGGAGGAGGGTATGGCAACCCACGCCAATATTCTTGCCTGGAGAATCCCACGGACGGAGGAGCCTGGCAGGCCACAGTCCATAGGGTCACAGAGTCAGACAGGACTGAAGTGACTTAGCACACACAGCTGTTCAACATGAGCGGCTACATTTGACGACATTGTTTGTTTATTGCCAGGCTCTGGGTTAGCTCTTTGACACCAACAAGGACGCTGTGTATGGCACGGGGAGCTCTGCTCAGTGTCGTGTGGCAGCCTGGATAGGAACGGGCTGTGGGGAGGGACACGTGTGTGTAGGCGAGCAGCTGTGCTGTCCACCTGAAACTATAGCATTGTTAGCCAGTTATACTCCAATATAAAAAAATTCAAAATAAATTACAGATAAATTATACAGATAGTAATTACACATTCTTTTTTTAAAAAAAATATGAGGCTCGAGATCTGAGTATAACTAACAAAGAAGAAATAAATAACACAGAAAAATAATAAAGATTCTCTGAGCACACAGAATGCTGGCAAGCCTCTAACTGGCGTCCTGTGCCTCTCTTCCAGGCCAGGTATATCCACCGCATCCCAGCCGAGGAGGATTACCCTGACTTTGGTCTCAGCTGGCTGTGAACAGGATAGGCCAGTGCACTGGACCAAATGACCTCATTTGGATACCTTTGACTCTGACATTGAAGTCTATGTGGTCTTTATAATCCTCAGACCTTTCTCACACTTCAGACAGACCTAAAGATGCTTAACCTCAATTTGAAGAATACCTGTCTACAGCTATGTCCTAAAATTATTTATCCTCAAGCTTCAGGGTGCAGATGGTCACTGAATATGCTGCAGTGCTTTAGACTTAGACCAGATTTTCTTAATCCAAAGTCTGTGTACCCCTTAGATGAAATGAAATGAAAATTCCTTTTCTGAGAAGAGAACTTAAACCATTTAAAGCGTGTCTAGAAAAACGTGGAGGGCAGCTTCCATGGGGTCAGGAAGGGCTTGGCACCCTCCACCACCATGCCAGGCAGAAATGCCTCTTGAAATTGCTCCCCAGATGGAATTCTCCAGGCAGCTGTACCTTGACAGGGTCTCTGATGTGACCCTTTGCTGCAGTTTCTCAGGGGCCTTGTTTTTTTTTATTCTAATGGAATTGTCTGACCTCTGTGGGTCTCAGAGTTGCTGGTGAATCTGAATGGGTGCCAGACGTTACCACACCTTACACTTTTGAACTAACTTTTTAGGAAGGGGAAAGCCAAAGGTTGTAGCTCTTTCTGCCGGAGAGTGAAAAAAGTAATAGTTAGAATACAAGTGAGTGCCTGGGGGTGTGGGAGGGTGGAAGTGAGGAATGTGGTTTACCTTGCTAACACATTCCTGCGGGTCCCACAGTAACCACAAAGTCTTGAGATGCATGTTCAACCCCGGTTATGGAAGGAGGAATTCTACCATGTCTGATGAAAAAAAATCCACAGATACCCAGGACGAGTCCTACCTGTTTTCT
>NW_011494720.1:779140-782048 GCF_000754665.1 Bison bison bison
ACCTGTTTTCTGAAAAGTCACGGAACAGTGCATTCTTTTTTTTTTTTTTGACGTATTTATTTTAATTGGAGGCTAATTACTTTACAGTATTGTGGTGGGTTTTGCCATACATCGAAGTGGATCAGCATGGAACACTGCATTCTTATAGACATCTGTGGTTCTTTACAGATTACCCAGGCTTCTGTTACAGTCCCGAGGGAGAGACTTGTGTCTCTCGAAATGGCTCTGCTCCGTATCGGCTGAGAAGGAAATCTGGTAAATAAAATATAATCAGATATAATCAAAATTAAATAATTTGGGGGCACTAGTAATGAAAGTCCCTTTCAGTTAGACAAAAAGGTATTTTCTTTCTGGTTTTTGAACACATCACAAGTTTGATTATCTTTGAGGCTCTCAAGCTTTGGTTCTAAAAGTCTTTCTACTTAACTCTCAATTTTTCAGTTACTATAAAACATGTCAATTAACTAAGTTCACTTTGTATAGTATTTTACCACTGGCATGCAGGTGTTTAAATCCTACTTACTGGCACTGGTGAAAAATTATATCCTGTAAATGACATATACCAAAGCTACTTCAAATCTAAAATTTTAATACACATCTGCTAAACCAGACTTCTTGTGGTATCCCCTTAGCCCTCAGATTTTTCTTTATTTAAGCCAGCATTTACTAAGTTCCTGATTTCCTACACTGTGCTAAGAAAATGTAAAAATAATGCCCATGATTTCTGCTTGCAAGGAGTTTGTAGCCTAGTGGGAGAGTCAAAAAAGGTTGAACAAATAGCAGTTCATACAATGGAGTTTGTAGAAGTTGAATGGAAGTTTTGAAAAGCGGGGGAGACAGAGAGCTGAGCCCTCTAGGAACGACAGAAGACCACACAGAGCAGAGGACCAGGACCTCAGGTAGAATCTGCAGAGCCTGATGGTATGGGGACAACACATTGCAAAGGACCTGAGACTTCAGCCGGCACACCTTGGATCAGACAGCAATTGCCACTTGTTTGGCCCTGGCTGCAAGGTAGGCTGGAGGTGCAGGTGAGCAAGGTAAATGGAAGGAGATGTGACTAGAGTTGCAAATCAGGGCCTGATTATGAAAGGCCAAGTAGGTCAGGCAGAACTTGCAAGTTCAAGCTTGCAAGAACTTGATCTTGCAAGAATGGAAGGATTTTAAGCAATGAGATGTTTTCCTTTTAAAAAGAGAATTCTGGCTCGAGGTGGAAAATGAAGTAGGCAGGGACACTGGGCAGGAGGCTGTTCCTCTAGTCTGTGTGAGAGATGCTAAAGGTTTGGAATAAAATAGGGGTAACTGGGGTGGAACATCAATAGGATCCTGCAAGATTGTGATGGATAAAAATGGGAAAAACTTAAAATCATGTCCTGGTCACTAAGTAGGGAAGATAATGTGAATGACAAACAAGATAAGAAATACAGATGGAGGAGCAGCTGTGGGGGAGACTGGTGAGCTGAGACTGGGATATGCTGAGTTTGCTGGTTCTGTGGTCATGCTGGGGACATATCAGATGGACAGTTGGCCTGTGAGGTCTGAGGCTTGGCATAGGGCTCTGCCAGAAGGAGACTGAACATAATCCTCTTATCAGTTCAGTTCAATTCAGTCTCTCAGTTGTGTCCGACTCTTTGCAACCCCATGAACTGCAGCACGCCAGGCCTCCCTGTCCATCACCAACTCTCAGAGTTCACTCAAACTCACATCCATTGAGTCGGTGATGCCATCCAGCCATCTCATCCTTTGTCCCTTCTCCTCCTCCTCCCAATCCCTCCCAGCATCAGAGTCTTTTCCAATGAGTCAACTCTTCGCATGAGGTGCCCAAAGTACTGGAGTTTCAGCTTTAGCATCATTCCTTCCAAAGAACACCCAGGACTGATCTCCTTTAGAATGGACTGGTTGGATCTCCTTGCAGTCCAAAGGACTCTCAAAAGTCTTCTCCAACACTACAGTTCAAAAGCAGCAATTCTTCAGCACTCAGCTTTCTTTACAGTCCAACTCTCACATCCATACATGACCACGGGAAAAACCATAGCCTTGACTAGACGGACCTTTGTTGGCAAAGTAATGTGTCTGCTGTTGAATATGCTATCTAGGTTGGTCATAACTTTTCTTCCAAGGAGTAAGCGTCTTTTAATTTCATGGCTGCAGTCACCATCTGCAGTGATTTTGGAGCCCAGAAAAATAAAGTCTGACATTGTTTCCACTGTTTCCCCATCTATTTCCCATGAAGTGATGGGACCAGAAGCCGTGATTTTCGTTTTCTGAATGTTGAGCTTTAGGCCAACTTTTTCACTCTCCTCTTTCACTTTTATCAAGAGGCTCTTAGTTCCTCTTCACTTTCTGCCATAAGGGTGGTATCATATGCATATCTGAGGTGATTGATATTTCTCCCGGCAATCTTGATTCCAGCTTGTGCTTCTTCCAGCCCAGCGTTTCTCATGATATACTCTGCATAGAAGTTAAATAAGCAGGGTGACAATATACAGCCTTGACATACTCCTTTTCCATTTGGAACCAGTCTGTTGTTCCATGTCCAGTTCTAACTGTTGCTTCCTGACCTGCATACAAGTTTCTCAAGGGGCAGGTCAGGTGGTATGGTATTCCCATCTCTTTCAGAATTTTCCACAGTTTGTTGTGATTCACGCAGTCAAAGGCTTTGGCATAGTCAATAAAGCAGAAGTAGATGTTTTTCTTGAACTCTCTTGCTTTTTCCATGATCCACCAGATGTTGGCAATTTGATCTCTGGTTCCTCTGCCTTTTCTAAAATCAGCTTGAACATCTGAAAGTTCACACTTCACGTATTGCTGAAGCCTGGCTTGGAGAATTTTGAGCATTACTTTACTAGCATGTGAGATGAGTGCAGTTGTGTGGTAGTCTGAGCATTCTTTGGCATTGCCTTTCTTT
>NW_011494720.1:782794-786709 GCF_000754665.1 Bison bison bison
CTTTGCTTTTCACTTCTCTTCTTTTCACAGCTATTTGTAAGGCCTCCCCAGACAGCCATTTTGCTTTTTTGCATTTCTTTTCCATGGGGATGGTCTTGATCCCTGTCTCCTGTACAATGTCATGAACCTCCATCCATAGTTCATCAGGCACTCTATCAGATCTAGGCCCTTAAATCTATTTCTCACTTCCACTGTATAATCATAAGGGATTTGATTTAGGTCGTACCTGAATGGTCTAGTGGTTTTCCCTACTTTCTTCAATTTCAGTCTGAATTTGGCAATAAGGAGTTCATGATCTGAGCCACAGTCAGCTCCCAGTCTTGTTTTGGCTGATTGTATAGAGCTTCTCCATCTTTGGCTGCAAAGAATATAATCAATCTGATTTTGGTGTTGACCATCTGGTGATATCCATGTGTAGAGTCTTCTCTTGTGTTGTTGGAAGAGGGTGGTACTTAAAGCTGAGAACATTGTGCTACTATGGGTTGGGTTGGTTTTCTGTTAGGTGACTCCAGATTGCATAGCTTAGTGTTCATCCTACAGTTTTGATAGAGTGAATGTCTTGCCAAGTATCTCTAAGCAATCAGGATTTAGGTGAATTTGGGTGGCAGAGGATGAGATGGGTAGCTAGCATCTCTGACTCAATGGACATGAATTTGAGCTAACTCTGGGAGATAGCAGAGGACAGAGGAACTTGGTGTGCTGCAGCCTGTGGGGTCACAAAGAGTTGGATACGACTTAGTGACTGAACAATAATAATTACTTATAAAGAAAAAAATCTTGATTTGGTTTGACAAATGATGCTGGCCTTATTTTTCCTCCCAGAACCTTCCTCAAGATCACATAAAGTTTTGAAGACCAGCGGTAAGTCCTAGATCACTTTTTTTTTCATTCCTGTTGATATCCACAAAGTCACACAATATACAGAAAAATCAACACAAGATCAATTACAGATTAGCAGGTTTGATTAATGTCTGTAAGTAATACTGTCCCATTATAAAATGTAAAGCTGAATGACATAAAATGTTTGTAGTATAGATAACAGTGGACATAAAAAGATTAATGCTTGTGAATATTAATGTAAGAAATCCCATTAATAAAAAAGACAAAGGACTTGTATTCCGAAGGCAGATAATATAATCTGGCAGAAACACAAACTGCCAATAAAATTTACAAATGGTCACTCACATTAGTAATCAGAAAATCATACATATACATGAGATAAACAGAGGTGAGAGAGCTGTGGGCTTGGCCAAAAGAAGAGAAAAACAGGCACTCTGAAGCTATTGGTGTATAAATTTCTGCAGTGATTTTGGAGGAAAATTTGTTAATGCCCACTTAAATTTTAAATGTGCATTTTCCCTTGAACCAACAGTTTCATATTTTCCACTTGTATATGTTTCACAATGTACACTTCCTGTATAGACATACTCACCCAGGGTTCACACATTTATGAGTATTTGTGTTCTTTTTAACAGGATACCACGTAATAAATATATCCATCTAGTGAAAAATGATTTGAAAAGTTATAAATCCCAGAACACTACATGGAATATTCTGCAGCTGTTAAAAAGAATGATGTACATATCTGTCTAGTGACAGGCTTGTGCACATATATTTAGCAGGAAATGCAGTGTTGTATATTGTACCCTTATTATATAAACAGAAGACTGGGATGGGGGGTGGGGTGGGAACAGGACCTGGAAAGATGAACATCAAACTTTTTTGATTGGGGTTGCCTCTGTGGGGTAGAATTTGTGGACAGAGTTCAATCACTTTTTACTTTACATGCTTCTGTAATTAACATATAAAGATGAGACACAGATTATCAGGGTATCATAAGGATATCTATGAGGATGTGGCTAGTAAGTCTCACCCCACAATTCCTCTTGCACCGTCCTTAGCACAGAGCCAAGGTGACCCTTTTGATCAATGCTATAGCTTTCTGTTACAACCGATAAAATGTTTCAAAATTAACAAATATAATCTTATGTTTAAATGATTTTCATGTGTATTTTTTTCAGGTTATATATATTTTGAGGGAAAGCTTTTGAAACTTAATATGAATTAGTCCATTGCTCTCTCAGGGATTAAGGAAGGTACTTAACACTCAGATGTATGTCAAGTTGTTATAGTACAGGATATGTAACTTGGGTAACTGAGTGGTATTTTCTGAAAATTAGGTCAAAAGAGCCTTGAAACTGGGTTTCACTGGGTTTCAGTGATTAACAATAAGTTTAAAAATTCTATAAAATCAGTGGTTAGATATGTATGAGATACATTTTTAATCCTCAGACTTTAAAATGTTTTAAATCTTTTGTTTTTCAGAAACAGCACAAGACATTCAAAAGGTAAGTGTTATTACATTCCTTATTTTGAAATGTTTACTTTAGGCAGCCTTTATACCTAATTTCTCCTTACAAATCTAACCTCCAGTTTATCTTCCAAGTGTTAACAATTACATGTTGAAGTAGATTTAAGTTAGGCCTCTTCCTTCTAAACCCTTGCCCCACCTCCCCACCCCCAGCTTCATCTCTCAGAACCAAGGCGATGATTTCTTCATCCTTCTGCCCCACCTCTCTGCTCAGAAGCTGTAAAGATACCTTAGGATGTAACACCAGCACAGGCTGTGGTCCACTCCATGTTGCCCTGTGCCTGTGTGCATTTTAGACCAAGGGTCTTGCATCCCGAGTATTTGCTCCTTTTTCAAAGCATCAGCCTTTAATCACAAAGATCCCCTTCTAAGAATGCAGTCCTGCTGCTGGTATGAGAGGTGTGATCATATGTGGTATAATAAAACTTCACTATATCAAGTTTTGATTGTTCTTCCTCCAATGAAAGGTTAGAAGAAGGGGGAATAAAAATGGTATGTTTTATTGGAAGATGTATATTCACATTTATTACCTACGAACAATAAATACTGTATCCTGACCAGAGGGAACCATGTCCGAAATGCCTACGGATAGATTGGCTTAACTAACAATTCTTAGAGAACCGATCTTGGCTTCTTGCTTTCTGTTTTGTAACGATGTGGCTGTGAAAATCTCCCCCACGACTCCGCCTGCCCCACTCCTTGGCACAGGGCCAGAGTGACCGTGTTAATAAATGATGGATCTTTCAGTCAGGATGTCTAAACATCTAAAAATCGATAGTCTTATGTTTAAATGATTTGCTTAAAATTGGGGCAGGTGGATTTTTTTCAGGTAGTGCATATTTCTGTTTGGAAACTTTTGCAAGTTTATTAACATGAATTGAATCACTGTCCTGAAATATGACATAAGAGATTTTGATTGTTTTTTTAATGCACTTTGTTTTCATAAGCAAACAGCAGAAGGTGGCTGTGCAAGGCAGCCAAACTATGATCACAGAGCAAGCCTGGCTTAGTACCAGGGAGGGGAATCGCTCTATTAGTCCTAGAGATACAATCTCAGGAGCTTCTTGGAAACTTTTCATGATAATGATCAAACCAAGTCTCTATATGGAGACTAACTAAACCTTATGAAACCTGAAGACAAGAAAGAAAGAAAGCACCAATATGCTTTTTTCCTAGTGGTAAAATTCCATCTCCTAACAAAAATGAATGTATATTAAATGCAGAAAAAGACTCAAGAGATAAAGAGATTAACCTTTCTCCCAGAATATACACAGAATGTCCATTCCAAAGCTGTGTCTGTGTGTGTGTGTGTGTGTGTGTGTGTGTGTGTGTGTGTGTGTAGAGAAGGAAAGAGATTTAGCTCACATGTAAACTGAGGATGTCCAAGCTGGCTTTAGAAAAGGCAGAGGAACCAGAGATCAAATTGCCAACATCTGCTGGATCATGGAAAAAGCAAGAGAGTTCCAGAAAAACATCTACTTCTGCTTTATTGACTATGCCAAAGCCTTTGACTGTGTGGATCACAATAAACTGTGGAAAATCTG
>NW_011494720.1:786871-787492 GCF_000754665.1 Bison bison bison
TTTAACTTCTATGCAGAGTACATCATGAGAAACGCTGGGCTGGAAGAAGCACAAGCTGGAATCAAGATTGCCGGGAGAAATATCAATCACCTCAGATATGCATATGATACCACCCTTATGGCAGAAAGTGAAGAGGAACTCAAAAGCCTCTTGATGAAAGTGAAAGTGGAGAGTGAAAAAGTTGGCTTAAAGCTCAACATTCAGAAAAGGAAGATCATGGCATCCGGTCCCATCACTTCATGGGAAATAGATGGGGAAACAGTGGAAACAGTGTCAGACTTTATTTTTTGGTGCTCCAAAATCACTGCAGATGGTGATTGCAGCCATGAAATTAAAAGATGCTTACTCCTTGGAAGGAAAGTTATGACCAACCTAGATAGCATATTGAAAAGCAGAGACATGACAAAGGTCCGTCTAGTCAAGGCTATGGTTTTTCCTGTGATCATGTATGGATGTGAGAGTTGGACTGTGAAGAAGGCTGAGCGCCGAAGAATTGCTGCTTTTGAACTGTGGTGTTGGAGAAGACTCTTGAGAGTCCCTTGGACTGCAAGGAGATCCAACCAGTCCATCCTGAAGGAGATCAGCCCTGGGATTTCTTTGGAAGGAATGATGCTAAAGCTG
>NW_011494720.1:787592-789785 GCF_000754665.1 Bison bison bison
TGCTAAAGCTGAAACTCCAGTACTTTGGCCACCTCATGCAAAGAGTTGACTCATTGGAAAAGACTCTGATGCTGGGAGGGATTGGGGGCAGGAGGAGAAGGGGACGACAGAGGATGAGATGGCTGGATGGCATCACTGACTTAATGGACGTGAGTCTGAGTGAGCTCCAGGAGTTGGTGATGGACAGGGAGGCCTGGCGTGCTGCTACTCATGGGATTGCAAACAGTCGGACACGACTGAGCCACTGAACTGAACTGAACACATCCATATGTGCGTGTATTTGTTTATTCCTAGTCCTCAAGTGGCCACAGTTTTACTATTTGGAAAAAAGTGAACAAAGTATTAAATGACTAATAAGACTTTTTATTGTTAAATCTTTAATAGAAAAATAACATTCAGGATAAAATTATATTCTTGCCGTCGCTGATAGACAGACAGGCAGGTCGGTAGGCAGACAGACATATTAGTAGGTGAATACTCCAAGCTTCCATAGGCAGACAGAATATTAGTAGGTGGATATTCCAAGCTTCCATAAGCCTCTTGTCCTTATCCGTCAGAGGGCAGACAGAATGAAAACCACAGTCATAGAAAATTAACCAAACTGATCACATGGACCACAGCCTTGTTTAACTCAGTGAAACTATGAGCCATGCCATGTAGGGCCACCCAAGATGGACGGGTCATGGTGGAGAGTTCTGATAAAACGTGGTCCACTGGAGAAGTGAATGGCAAACCACATTAGTATTCTTGTCTTGAGAATCCCATGAACAGAATGAAAAGGCAAAAAGATAGGACACTGAAAGATGAACTCCCCAGGTCGGTAGTTGCCCAATATGCTACTGGAGATTAGTGGAGAAATAACTCCAGAAAGAATGAAGAGACAGAGCCAAAGCAAAAACAACACCCAGTTGTGGATTTAATTGGTGATGGAAGTAAAGTCTGATGCTGTAAAGAGCAATATGCATAGGAACCTGAGATATTAGGTCCATGAATCAAGGCATATTGGAAATGGTCAAACAGGAGGTGGCAAAAGTGAATATCAACATTTTAGGAATCAGTGAACTAAAATGGACTGGAATGGATGAATTTAACTCAGATGACCATTATATCCACTACTGTGGGCAAAAATACCTTAAAAGAAATGGAGTAGCTATCATAGTCAACAAAAGAGTCTGAAATGCAGTATTTGGATGCAATCTCAAAAATGACAGAATTATCTCTATTCATTTCCAAGGCAAGTCATTCAGTATCACAGTAATCCAAGTCTATGTTCCAGCCAGTAATGCTGAAGAAGCTGAAGTTGAACAGTTCTATGAAGACCCACAAAACCTTCTAGAACTAACACCCAAAAAAGATGTCCTTTTCATTATAGAAGACTGGAAAGCAAAAGTCGAAAGTCAAGATATACCTGGAGTAACAGGCAAATTTGGCCTTGGAGTACAAAATGAAGCAAGTCAAAGGCTAACAGTTTTGCCAAGAGAATACACTGGTCATAGTAAACACCCTCTTGCAACAACACAAGAGAAGACTGCACATGGACATCATCAGATGGTCAACACCGAAATCAGATTGATTATATTCTTTGCAGCCAAAAATGGAGAAGCTCCATACAGTCAGCAAAAACAAGACCAGGAGTTGACTGTGGCTCAGATCATGAATTCCGTATTATAAAATTCAGACTTAAATTGAAGAAGGTAGGGAAAACCACTAGATCATTCAGGTTTTACCTAAATCAAATCCATTACAATTATACAGTGAAAATGACAAATAGATTCAAGGGATTAGATCTGATAGACAGAGTGCCTGAAGAACTATGGATGGAGGTTCATGACATTGTACAGGAGGCAGTGATAGAGACCATCCCCAAGAAAAAGAAATGCAAAAAGGCAAAATGGTTGTCTGAGGAGGACTTACAAATAGCTGAGAAAAGAAGAGAAGCGAAAAGACAAAGGAGAAAAGGAAAGATAGACTCATTTGAATGCAGAGTTCCAAAGAATAGAGGGAGAGATAAGAAAGCCTTCCTCAGCGATCAATGCAAAGAAATAGAGGAAAACAATAGAATGGGAAAAACCAGATATCTCTTCAAGAAAATTAGAGATACCAAGGGAACATTTTATGCAAAGATGGGCACAATAAAGGACAGAAATGGTATGGACCTAATAGAAGCAGAAGATATTAAGAAGAGGTGGCAAG
>NW_011494720.1:789885-799219 GCF_000754665.1 Bison bison bison
TCTTCATGACCCAGATAACCACGATGATGTGATCACTCACCTAGAGCCAGACATCCTGGAATGCGAAGTCAAGTGGGCCTTAGGAAGCATCACTATGAACAAAGCTAGTGGAGGTGATAGAATTCCAGTTGAGCTATATCAAATCCTAAAAGATGATGTTGTGAAAGTGCTGCACTCAATATGCTAGCAAATTTGGAAAACTCAGCAGTGGCCACAGGACTGGAAAAGGTCAGGTTTCATTCCAATCTCAGAGAAAGGCAATGCCAAAGAATGTTCAAACTACCGCACAATTGCACTCATCTCACACGCTAGCAAAGTAATGCTCAAAATTCTCCAAGCCAGGCTTCAACAGTACATGAACCATGAACTTCTAGATGTTCAAGCTGGATTTATCCCGTCAGAGGAGCCAGAGATCAAATTGCCAACATCCACTGGATCACAGAAAAAGCAAGAGAGTTCCAGAAAAACATCTACTTCTGCTTTATTGACTACACCCAAGCCTTTGACTGTGTGGATCACAACAAACTGTGGAAAATTCTGAAAGAGATGGGAATACCAGCCCACCTGACTTGCCTCCTGAGAAATCTATATGCAGGTCAAGAAGCAATAGCTGAATTGGACATAGAAAAACAGACTGGTTCCAATCGGGAAAGGAGTATGTCGAGGCTGTATATTGTCACCCTGCTATTTAACTTATATGCCAGAGTATATCATGAGAAATGCCAGGCTGGATGAAGCACAAGCTGGAAACAAGATTGCCAGGAGAAATATCAATAACCTCAGATATGCAGATGACACCACCCTTATGGCAGAAAGTGAAGAGGAACTAAAAAGCCTATTGATGAAAGTGAAAGTGTCTTAAAGCTCAACATTCAGAAAACGAAGATCATGGCATCCAGTCCCATCACTTCATGGGAAATAGATGGCAAAACAGTGGAAACAGTGACAGACTTCATTTTTGGGGGCTCCAAAATCACTGCAGATGGTGATTGCAGCCATGAAATTAAGACACTTGCTCCTTGGAAGAAAAGCTATGACCAACCTAGACAGCATATTAAAAAGCAGAGGCATGACTTTGTCAGCAAAGGTCCATCTAGTCAAAGCCATGGTTTTTCCAATGGTCATGTATGGATGTGAGAGTTGGACTATGAACAAAGCTGAGCACCGAAGAATTGATGCTTTTGAACTGTGGTGTTGGAGAAGACTTGTGAGAGTCCCTTGAACTATAAGGAGATCCAGCCAGTCCATCCTAAAGGAAATCAGTCCTGAATGTTCACTGGAAGGACTGATGCTGAAGCTGAAGCTCCAATATTTTGGTAAACTGATTCGAAGAACTAACTCATTGGAAAAGACCCTGATGCTGGGAAAGATTGAGGGCGGGAAGAGAAGGGGATGACAGAGGATGAGATGGTTAGATGACATCACCAATTCAATGGACATGAGTTTGAGTAAGCTTCAAGAGTTGGTGATGGACAGGGAAGCCTGGCGTGCTGCAGTCCATGGAGTCGCAAAGAGTCAGACACGACTGAGCCACTGAACTGAACTGAATATCAAGGTAATAGGTATCCCAGTTTCATTGATCAGTGATGAAAAGTTCTTGTTAATTTGACATTTCCAATAGGTTATGCTAGTGTTTTGACCAGAAAATATGTCGCTGGTAATAATTAGGTTGAACCTGTCCTAACCCTTTCAACTCTTTGAAGCTAATCCCAATACCCACAGAGGATATCAGAGGGCAGTCTGCTCCCTGCATGCACAGTTGAGCTCCATCAGGAAAGGTTCCAAGTTATTAGAGACTCATTGTTCTCTCTGATTAAAAGTCATTAGTGTCACTCGTACTTACTTCCTAACAGACATCTAAATATTAATTAAGTGTATTCTGAAAGAAAGTAAAAATTTCATTAGTTCAATAGTGGATTAAATTAACTTCCTGAAACAAAGGCTCTTTTGCCTAGAATCTATAAACCAAGGCAGTGCAAGTCAGGGTCATGCAGTTTCAGAGATTTAAAAGAAACTCTCAAAGGACATAGTCAGATCACTGACAGAGGTGTTTCTGGTACACCAATAACCAGGATGAGACTGCTAAGGATCAAGCCCCAAAAAGAAACTAGATACCATGGCCCTTGACACCTATATATGTTCATTTGTATAATGTTATTTTCCAAGAGCATATCAAAATGATTTGAAGTATCTGACAGTTTTCTGTATTTAGCTGATTCCCTGCAGTGGGGTAAGGTGACCTGGGTTTGCATCCTAGCCTTTCCACTGACGAGGGAGAGTTAAGTTACTGAACCCTAAGAGCCTAAATGTGCTTACTGTGAAACTGGTACGTGCGTGCCTGTTTGCTACGTTGCTTCAGTCATGTCCACCTCTTTGCGACCCTATGACTGTAGCCCACCAGGCTCCTCTGTCCATGGGATTCTCCAGGCAAGAATACTGGAGTGGGTTGCCATGCCCTGCTCCAGAGAATCTTCCTGACCCAGGGATTGAACCTGCATCTCCTGCAACTCCTGCTTTGCAGGCAGATTCTTTACCACTGAAACTGGTACAATCATATCCACTTCAAAGAGTGATTATGAACATGCAGTTTGGAGAACGTCTTCAAATAGCTGAGCCTGCTGCTGCTGCTATGTCGCTTCAGTCGTGTCCGACTCTGTGCAACCCCATAGACGGCAGCCCACCAGGCTCCCCCGTCCCTGGGATTCTCCAGGCAAGAACATTGGAGTGGGTTGCCATTTCCTTCTCCAGTGCATGAAAGTGAAAAGTCAAAGTGAAGTCGCTCAGTCATGTCCGACTCTTAGCGACCCTATGGACTGCAGCCCACTAGGCTCCTTGGTCCATGGGATTTTCCAGGCAAGAGTACTGGAGTGGGGTGCCATTGCCTTCTCCGATAGCTGAGCCTATTTCTCAGTAAACATCAGTTCCTGTCCTTTCTGCCCCTACTGCAAAATATCCAATGTGCTTTCAATTCAGTTAAAAATCAACCATGTGTCCTGATGATTTTCTTTAAGAATATCACGTCTAGGGGGAAAGACAATGTGTAAATATAGGAGACTATTCTGAATAACGTGACCTGTCGGGTGTAATTCAATCGGTATGTTTCTCTCATCCTCAGGTTTCCAGAGAGGAAGGGTCTCCCCAGTTGACTTCAGCAGGGCCTTCTCCTGCCCAGCGGAACAGTCAGCCAAGCAGTTCGACCATCCTGAGCGTGCTTCGTGGGGGTGGGGCTGTCAGAAACATCTGGACCGACCACCAGATCCGCCAAGCCCTGTTTCCCAGCCGAAGGTCGCAGGAGAACGAGGAGGATGAAGACGACTATCAGATGTTCCTGCCATCCTTCTCCTCCTCGGATCTGAACTCAGCCCAGCTGTGTGAAGATGGTACTTCTAGTCGACCTTGCAGTTGGCACATGGGACAAATTGAGTCCTCCGAGACCTCCAGCTCTGGCCACAGGATTGTGCGGCGGGCCAGCAGTGCTGGCGAGAGCAACACGTGTCCCCCTGACATAAGAACTAGGGACAGTGGTGGTTCTCAGTACAGCTCCCGGAGGGAACTGCAGGGTGACCCTAAAACAGAGGGGCAGGATGGGACAACTCCCTACGGGTCCTCTATAGAGTTGACTATAGATGACATAGACCATGTCTATGACAACATAAGTTACGAGGACTTGAAACTGATGGTTGCTAAACGCGACGACACTGAAGTCAGTCCCCACAAACCAGTCAGAGACTCTGTTCGCCCCAAGAGCACCCCAGAGCTGGCCTTCTCCAAGAAGCCAGCGGGGCCTGAGGAGGAGAGCACATTGCACCCCAGGAGAGATGGAGCCCTCCCGGCCGGGGAGGCCTGGAACCAAAGCATGCACGACCTCCAGGTGATGGAGGAGAATGTCTATGACACCATTGCGCTCCCGGAGGCGCCCTCCCGGGACTTCAAGGGCAGCAGCCCGAAGCGTCCTGCAAGGAGCACCTTCCTGGGCTTGGAGGCCGACTTGGGGTGCTGTGATAGTCTGCGGGCCTCTGCTTCCCAGGACAGCCTCCAGTTCAGTGAGGACGAGGCGCCCTACCCGCCAGGCTCCTCTGATAACGATTATCTGAGTTTGCTCTATAACTCCTTCGGCTGCAACTTGGCCCTAGCGGATCGGTCCATCTCTGATAAACTGTCTGAAGAAGTAGATGAAATCTGGAATGACTTGGAAAATTACATCAAGAAAAACGAAGTCAAAGCCAGAAACCGGCTCCTGGCCGCGTTTCCAGTTAGCAAAGATGACGTGCAGGAGCGGCCGCTGGCGGGCAGTGCCCCGGAGCTGAGCGCACGCTCCCCGCTCTCGCTGGCCGCGGGCCGGGCTCTCCTCGCGCCGCCAGCAGACAGGCCCGGGCCAGCCCCCTGCGCCCTGGACCGAGCCCCGGCCGCCGAAGACAGCTCCTGCCTGAGTCTCCACCGGCTGTCGCTGGCCAGTGACCTGCCGCCCACAGAGAGTCCCTATGATGTGGCCGGCGGCAGCCTGTCCCCAGCGGACCTAGAGAACCCTGAGCCCGGGCTGGACAATGTAGACAAGACCAGGAGCAGAGTTTTCCTGATGGCCAGGCAGTACAGTCAGAAGATCAAGAAGGCAAATCAGCTGCTAAAAGTGAAAAACCCAGAGCTGGAACAGACGCTCAGTAGCCAGCCGCAGAAGCCCGCGTCCAAGGACCTGGCGGCCATCCTAGAAGAGAAGAGGCAGGGCGGGCCCGCCATCGGTAGGTCCCAAGCAGCCCTTCTCTTTCCGAGGACCGGCAGAGAGTCGCGCTCAGGTTCTAAATGCCCCTAGCACTGTGAGGATGCTGCCACCCCGATGTTCATTCTCATAGCGAGACCACAGGCTCACTGACACGCAGACGAAGCACCCACCCCATCACACCAGTGGGTCTGGAGGGTTTCCTGGTGTCTGTGACGTCATCACTCCAGATATACTGTTTGAAGCAGCTTTGTCTAATTTAATCTAAGGTTGAAAAATAGCCTTCAGTTTCACTGGTGGCATCTACAGCTTTTTCCCTGTGCATCAGTGTGTTAGAAGGAGTGGCTGGGTAGCGGAGTGAAGAGTTTAAGGTTTGGACACACACGGAATAGGATTGCTTTTTGCTCCAGAATCCCAACAATAATGCCTACTCATCCTAACAAAGACAAAAAGGAGTCCCTTCTGCAGTTTTTAAAAAACTGTTCATACTAACCCAGCTGTTTTTCATTTGTTACTTTTTTTTTTAATAGCTGCTATAATCCATCTGATACTATGTCATTTGGTATTCTTAGGTATGCTTCCAAGGAATTTAATTCTTTTAGTCAAGCCTCCTTTGGGGGCAGAACTAAACCAGGATCACAGGTGTGATATTGGTACCATTAGGGTTGAAAGAAAGAGATAATCATGTTTGCCTTTTTCTCAATTATAAAGAAGTACAGGGAATTCCCTGGTGGTCCTGTGGTTAGGACTTGACACTCTTACCACAGGATCCCAAATCCAATCCCTGGTCAGGGAACTAAAATCCTGCTTGCCTCAGGACATGGGGAAAAATATACATATCCCCTGGCTAAATTACACAGGGTTCTTCATGGAAGCCGGGCATCTATGTGAATAAAGCTCAGGATTGCCATGGAAAGAAAAAAACCTGAGGGTGCTGTCACCTGAGGAGTTTTTCACCTCCAGATTCAGAGATTTCTGGGGTTAGGCTCAGGAATCTGAGTTTTGTAAACTGTGGACTTTCCATCCTCTTTTAGGAATCCCTGCCATAGAACTTCTGACTAAGAACTGCCTCGGTATCAAGTGAGAGGAGACAGTTCTCCAACTAGAAGTAAAAACCAGATGGCTCACTATCTGGGCATGTCTTGTTAATTGGCTTGATGGCAACATGGCTCATCCGGCCAGCTTGATGCCACTGACTTCCTGTCTTTGGGACTGCTTTCTTATGTGGGAACCAGAGAATAAGAAGCAGGTATCTGAGTCCTAAGTGAACTCAACAAGTTGCATGACCAAAATCTGTAGGGAAAAAAATTTTTAAGTTTGGGAATGTTTAAGAATTTTCATACAGTAAGATTTCTTAACATTTAGGGATGTTAAGCCCTGGAAATGTGACCTGAAGGATTTTACAAACTCTTTGACTTGTTCTTCTTTTTAAGTAAAATAAAAGTTAAAAGTGATGTTTATACAAATATGATAAAGGCTGGATCGCATATATTTTTCTCTTTGCAATAACATGCTTGAATTAATTCACATCCCTTTTCTAACTCTAGTGTTGCTAAACTGGTTTGTTATTACATGTAGAACAAGTGACTGAATTCCAGCTGCAGGCAGACTGTTTTAGAGCATAAGTGGCGTATTGGCAATGCAACCACTGACTGAATCCAGGCTACGGCACCTCAGAATGAGAGCAAATACCATAGTGAGGTTTCACTTGAGAATAGATTGATTAGGCCAGCACATTGTCCTTTAAAAAGAGGTAATTGCTTGAGGCACATTGTTTGGAATATGGACCATCCATTAACCATACAAAGTTCTAACCCTGGTAGAAGCCAGGTCTCAATACTGAATCATGAGAACTCAGTACAACTTTGAATAGTCCTTATTATCCTAGGGCTTCCCTGCTGGCTCAGAGGTTAAAACGTCTGCCTGGAAGGCAGGAGACCAGGGTTCGATCCCTGGGTCAGGAAGATCCCCTGGAGAAGGAAATGGCAACCCACTCCAGTACTCTTGCCTGGAGAATCCCATGGAGGGAGGAGCCTGGTGGGCTACAGTCCATGGGGTCACAAAGAGTCGGACACGACTGAGTGACTTCACTTTCACGTTTACCCACCTTTTAAATATTAAGTAGATTTCCTTTTGGGGTTTTCTTTTGCTTTTTTCCCCACTTTTGGTTTGTTCTTTTTGTTTTGCCTACTGGTGTCTTCCTGGGCTCCTGTAGGATCTTTTTATTTTTCAACTCTGTGTCTGGGCCCTTTCTCCACGTGGTGGGCTACCATCAACATTCTCTCTAAGAAAGAGATCTCTCCAGAGTCACCTTCTGAGAATGGTGTCTCCCCCTGCTGGCTGGCGGGAGTATGTCCCTAGGGCCCGCCTCCTCTCAGACCTGAGGACTCTTCCATCTGGGTGGATCGAGACCACTTCCTGTGCCCACCAGGCTTTCAATCAGTTGACATGATGACTCCTTTTCTCTCTCTTGTTTATCTGGGCACAGGACGTCGTAATCGAATGGACCGATTCTCCAGACTTCTCCGTATGGGCCTTGCCACTTTGCCAGGAGCTTGCTCTCGGTGTTGTGCGGAAGGAGGAACGCCCTATTCACCTGCTGAAACTCTCCAGCACCTTTATTGAACTCTCTAGCCGGGGTCTACAGGCCCCGGGCCGGGCCACACTTCCGCCTATAAGTCACCCAACCAGGTCTAGTCCCTCCCACCTTTTGGAGCGCATGCTGGCCATCTTGTCCCATCAGGCCTTCCTCCTGACAGTCTTAGAGACCAAAGAAGCTTTGGGTTCCCTTCCCACCCACCACACACACAATTTTTTTTTTTTTTTGGTGATATTTTACGTGGGAGAAGACTCCATAAAGGTTTGAGGAATTTTCCTCCTTGTATAAAGTAAGAAAGGCCAAATAACATTTTGTTCTCTACACCCAAGCAACATTAGAAGCATCGATTTTAATCCTGCCTTGAAAATATTCTATTTCATACTTCTATCAATAAGAATCACTTCAAATTTTTGTCTGTAATGACAAGAATTTTCCCTTCTAAACTTACAAAAAAGAAATAAACCTGGGCTTGTAGAATACTGATAATGTACTTGGTCTATAAGGACTGTTAATGCCTGAACTAAGAAAGAGGAAGAATGTTGATCCTGCTGACTTCTACTAAGTTTTCTAGGCTAGAGGTGTCATCTTGAGCTGGCTATTTCCGATATGTCTGACTAAGGGACTCTATTTCATGACAGCCTATTGCTCTGAAAGCTTGTCTCACCTTCTTGTTAGCATCAGGCAAGTTATAGACTTTCTTAGAATGTCAAGCTGAGACCAAAAAGACACACACACTAGTCACAGAAAATTGTCTACTTATGAGATACTTTTTATTCCAAATTTATAAATGGTCAGCTTTCTATTATCTGAAGATAAATTGTGCCCATTATAAGTTGTATAAAATATATGTGTTTACATAGCATTTTACTAACACCTGTCGTTCTGCTGCTCCTTTTCCTGCTAAACCTGAATTCTTGGCTGCCTTTCCAGTCTTAGTGGTATAGTCTTAAGGAAGGCACCTTTATGTTTAACATATTTAGAATGAACAGAGGCTGTCCAAAAATTCTGAGTAATCAAGTAGTTCTTGAGACCAATTTCTATCCAGAACTATGTTTTGATTTCAGTGGGGATTGTTCTGTGGCGAAGTAGATGGAATAATAAACCAGCTTAGATAAAACAGCTACCAACACAAGATTGTGTGAACGAATGCATATATACATATACAAGCAACAGCTAAATATTATGGTGCATACTAGTATATAAGACTTCAGAGAAATAAGTTAGAAAAGGATCTATAGAAGTGATAGGGCTTATAGAGGGTCTTAAGAGGTAAATCGATTAAGGACTTGATTAAGAAAAGGAAGAAGAACTGTGATGAAGAAAAAAGCATGAGAAATACTGTGACTATTTTGAATAATACATGGTTTGAGATTTTTCTGGGGTTTTGTTGAGATGTTCTAAAAATCAAGAGCTAACAGTTCTTATAAGACGTTGGAGTTAAATTTTGGTGCTGCAGTAGTTTAACTGAATTTTTAAAATTAGCCCTCACTGTTCTCTCCCAAATTGTCATTTTCTTGGAAGCTTGTGAAAGTACAGAGCCTTCCTAATTGAGCTGTAGCACCAGGCTCAGAGCCATGGTGTAGGTGAGAATGGCTCAGGAAGAACCATCTTGACTTTCAGGTGGGACTGCTAACCAAAGACAGGCCTAAAGTTCCAGCTGACATTGGCTGGGTTTCATAGTTGACTAAACGTTGTATATTTCAGGATGGGTAAGTCCATGTAGGTTTTCAGTCTCTTAAGGGGTTCAGTTCAGTTCAGTTCAGTTGCTCAGCCGTGTCTGACTCTTTGCAACCCCATGCATCACAGCACGCCAGGCCTCCCTGTCCATCACCAACTCCCCGAGTTCACTCAGACTCACATCCATCGAGTCAGTCATGCCATCCAGCCATCTCATCCTCTGTCGTCCCCTTCTCCTCCTGCCCCCAATCCCTCCCAGCATCAGAGTCTTTTCCAATGAGTCAACTCTTCGCATGAGGTGGCCAAAGTACTGGAGTTTCAGCTTTAGCATCATTCCCTCCAAA
>NW_011494720.1:799328-809931 GCF_000754665.1 Bison bison bison
CACCACAGTTCAAAAGCAGCAATTCTTCGGTGCTCAGCCTTCTTCACAGTCCAACTGTCACATCCATACATGACCACAGGAAAAACCATAGCCTTGACTAGACAGACCTTTGTTGGCAAAGTAATGTCTCTGCTTTTGAATACGCTATCTAGGTTGGTCATAACTTTCCTTCCAAGAAGTAAGCATCTTTTAATTTCATAGCTGCAGTCACCATCTGCAGTGATTTTGGAGCCCCAAAAAATAAAGTCTGACACAGTTTCCACTATTTCCCCATCTATTTCCCATGAAGTGATGGGACCGGGTACCATTATCTTCGTTTTCTGAATGTTGAGCTTTAAGCCAACTTTTTCACTCTCCACTTTCACTTTCATCAAGAGGCTTTTGAGTTCCTCTTCACTTTCTGCCATAAGGGTGGTGTCATCTGCATATCTGAGGTGATTGATACTTCTCCCAGCAATCTTGATTCCAGCTTGTGCTTCTTCCAGCCCAGCGTTTCTCATGATGTACTCTGCATAGAAGTTAAATAAACAGGGTGACAATATACAGCCTTGACGTACTCCTTTTCCTATTTGGAACCAGTCTGTTGTTCCATGTCCAGTTCTAACTGTTGCTTCCTGACCTGCATACAGATTTCTCAAGAGGAAGGTCAGGTGGTCTGGTATTCCATCTCTTTCAGAATTTTCCACAGTTTATTGTGATCCACACAGTCAAAGTCTTTGACATAGTCAATAAAGCAGAAATAGATGTTTTTCTGGAACTCTCTTGCTTTTTCCATGATCCAGCAGATGTTGGCAATTTGATCTCTGGTTCCTCTGCCTTTTCTAAAACCAGCTTGAACATCAGGAAGTTCACAGTTCATGTATTGTTGAAGCCTGGCTTGGAGAATTTTGAGCATTACTTTACTAGCATGTGAGATGAGTGCAATTGTGCGGTAGCTTGAGCATTCTTTGGCATTGCCTTTCTTTGGGATTGGAATGAAAACTGACCTTTTCCAGTCTTAAGGGGTTACCAAATCTTAATTGGTATCAAGAGTCTTTATTATGCCTTTTAAGGAGTTCAAGTTTTTGTTACTAGATATTCTAAGCTAATAATCTCTGCCCTTCAAAGGAATTTGGACTCAAAAGTCTAAAGGATCTGAATGAATGCAGGGCCTAAAATGAGAAGATAAACACTATTTATCCTGATTCCGGGGATTAAGGGGCAAGTAATTTTGAGGAAGTTTCAGGACCTTGTTGTCTGTCCTCACAGAAGACAAACTTGAAAGAAATGGCAGGAGCTCAACTAAATGTTTAGTTTAACTTCAAGGAATGATTTACTAGAAATAGAAATGGCTTCAAGTAGGAGATATGCTGTCATTTCCTGGTCCTTATATACAGGTTAGATAGCTTCCTTTCATGGGGACTTTCTAGATGTGGTCTGAGCAATTTATAGGATTCATGGAATTCTTGGATGCTACAGTGGTCATATGGGTACCTGGACCGGGAGGTGGGGGAAGACAACTTTTGAAATTGATGTCTCTGGGCTCTCTCTTCTAGATCATTCCTGACCCAACAGAATTCTCTATCTATATCTTGGTTCTGTTAATGTCTTTAGAAATGTCTGTAGTCTGGGACTTCCCTGGTGGCCCAGTGGTTAAGACTCTCTGCTTCTACTTCAGGGAACAGGGGTTTGGTCTCCAGGCTAGGGAACTAAGATCCCACATGCCACCTGGCAGAGCCAAAAAGCAAAAATTGATAAATGGAAATATCTGCACTCAGAAGTGGAGCAGAGAGGATAATGGCCTCATAGCTTAATCTGAAATGGCAATAGCTTTCATGGAAATGGTGGCAAAATCCTGTCCTGTAACCAGTACTAGAGAGCATTATATTATGGATTATATGTACAGGATGATTCATTCTTAATGTCTTGAAAGCCAAGACATTAAGACTTGGAAGACTTATCTTGGAAAACTTCAGTGGCCTGCTTCTCGGTGATGGGAAAGGAGATGTGGGTCAGTCGGGATGTGTTGTCTTGAAGTCCTGGAAGTAAGGACCTCCTGTCAACATCCCCAGACAGTGGCAGTGGGGGGCTTCCTGGAAACAGAAAGTACAGGAGCAGCCGCTAGAAGCAGACTCTTCCGGTAGTAGTAGTCTGAGAGCAGCCAAGACTGTGAGGCAGGGTTAGTAGCCATTGCACGGTGGGTGTGCTTCTTTTAATGACTACTTGAGTTATTTTTTGTTGACCAGGGTTTAAGTGCTGACTTTCTTATTTTTATGATTCCTGTTTTATGATCCACTGACACTATTCCATGCTCGTAAAAAACACTAGAAATTTTCATTACGAACAGGGAACCCTTGCAGACCTGCTGTTGAAATAAAATAATCCAGAATTAGGTCAAATTAAATGAAGTTTTAGGTGGCTTTTTTTTTTTAGACTGTGTTAGTTTAATTAATTAATTAATTTTGTGTTGCTTAGCATTTGATGATTTCTCATCCTCAAACTTTAAAGTCCTGTCTACTGTTTAAATATTTTAAATACGTTATTAGAACATTCTTAGTTTTTTAATCTTCACATGCAGAAATGATTCTGTGTATATTTATTGTTTTAATACTTTCCTTCCAGGTGCCAGGATTGCTGAGTATTCCCAACTGTATGACCAGATTGTATTTAGAGAGACCCCCTTTAAGACTCAGAAGGATGGCTGGGCCAGCCCTCAAGACCCCTCCAACCTCAGCTCTGCATCACCTTCCCATGCCCAGCAAGGTAGCGAGGACTGGCTTTTGCATTCAACCTATAGTAATGGAGAGTTAGCTGACTTCTGTCCCTGGCCAGAACAAGACTTAAAGTCAAAATATCCCATCTTAGAGATCAATGCAAGAAGTACCCCAAAACAACTGTCTGCAGCTTGCTCTGTGCCTTCTCTTCAAACCTCCGACCCTCTGCTGGGCTTCATGCAGAGACACAGCGTGGTGGTCAGCCAGCCAAACAAAGAGAACTCCTGCCAGGGCCATCTTTACAACTCTCTGGGTCGGAAAGGAATCAGTGCTAAATCTCAGCCTTATAACAGGTCCCAATCATCTTCCTCCATCCTGATAAACAAGTCTGCAGACTCCATCAACTACCCTAGTGACGTGGCAAAGAAGCAGCCTGTCTCTCTACACAGAAGTTCAAGGTGGGAGAGTCACCAGGACTTGCTGCCAAGTATTGCTGACTCAGGTCAACAGGGCCTTGAAAAACGCTCAGATCTCACACTCCAGGACTCGCAGAAAGTTCTGGTAGTGAATAGAAATTTACCTTTAAGTGCTCAAATGGCTACCCAGAACTATTTTTCCAATTTCAAAGAGACTGAAGGAGACGAAGATGACTATGTGGAGATCAAGTCAGAAGAAGATGAGTCTGAGTTAGAACTGTCTCACAGTCGGAGGAGGAAATCTGACCCAAAGATTACAGACGCTGACTTTGCAGATAACGTCTGCAGCCACACGACTTCTTACTCTTTGAATAGTCCGTGCACTCCAAAAAAGCCAGTAAGTGGCAAACTTGGGATTTCGCCGTATCTAACGCCATACAATGATCCCGACAAACTGAATGACTATCTCTGGAAGGGCCCATCTCCCAATCAGCAAAATATTGTCCAGTCTCTAAGGGAAAAATTCCAGTGTCTTAGTTCAAGCAGCTTTGCCTAAAGGTTCTTAAGAGTAGCTGTCTCAATTAACTTCTTACTATGCTCGTGAGTTACAGATTCTGAGAGGTGTTTTGTATGCACCAGATTAAAACAACTTTGTAATAACCAGAGATGTAAAATATACTTTCTTTAATAGCACAATTTTTTGAAACGTCTGGTGATCAGCCAGGATTGTACTGTAGCAAATGTCAGCACGTAACACTGTTTTCTGATGCTGATGGTCTTCATGTTTCATGTAAGTCAATCTTCCTTGAAAATTTTTAGACTTTTTTTTTTTTAAAACATGATGGCCATGGTATTTTTTTCCCCCTCTCCTGACAATTAGTACTAAGACTTTAAGAAATACAATAATCCTCTCCTATTACCTGGAAGCCACTAGTTAGTTTTATCCTAGGACTCAGAGGCGACAAGGAAGGAAAAAGAAAGGAAACTAAAGCCGTTTAAAGGATCATGCTTATCTGTGACATTTCTGTTAAATTCATGACAAGACCCTAGAAAACCTCAAATGGAGGGATCTCTAATCAGAATATTGTCTAGATACCCATTTTAGGGTTTCTATGCTGACTTCCTTACATCAGGTCATTATAGTGCAGAAAGTGTGTAATTATTGGAAATTAGAATGTAATATGACCAATCTTCTATAAGCAAAAATTCTTACCTGTATTCCTGAACAAAGCCTGAAGAATGTGCTGCTCATGATGTATTTTATGTTCCATGGGGTTAAATGAATGATTCCCTTAATGGTTTAAAACCAAGTGCAAGAAAATGCAAATCGACTTGTTAGAGAAGATGGGTTGACATCTGGGTACAACTTGATTATCTCATCATGTGACAGTTGGGGGTAGGGAGCAGATAGAAACCTCCACTACTTCTTATGCCTGTTTTTAATCAACACGAAGTAAACCATAAGCTAAAACAGTGTCCTTTAAAGCTAGCCTTCCCAGAGCAGCTGTGCAGATGCCCTTTCACGAGTCTTGTGCTCATCCCGATAACCTGAACCCAGCCTTGAGGATTTTATTGAGGGCCATGACATTTATTTTCTAATCCAGACATAATATGGCAGTCTTTTTTCATTGTTTGGGGGCATACAGAAGAGCAGAATCTTTGGTCACTAAGTTCTGACTAGTCATATCTTACTTTCATGTTGTAATTGTGGCCTTTAAATAGCAGTTCATTGTGATATTATGACTGATACAACTCTTTACAGAAGGGAACAGAAAAACAAAAGCAAGACCTTGTGAGTGAAACACAAAATTAAAGAAGCTGAAGAGAAAAATGATAGCGGATTTATTGCTGCTTTCTAAAAATATTTTTTTGAAGACTCCAGTAAATGAAAAAAGAATATTTTCTCAAACAGTGGCCTTTGCATTCTCATTTTAGCTACATTCTGTGGTCCCTTCCCCACCCTCTGTTTTCATCTTAAAAGATACACTAGTCTGTATAGGGAAATGGGATCTGGGCTTTTCATTTAAAGATAAGCAATGATGTTGATTTGAATCAGTACTTTGAGTCATCTTAGCATAATTCTTTTTTCTCTTTAAGCGCTATGCCTCTTGTACTTAAGAACATAAAATGTGACCATCCTTATACACAGGTACCTAACGCATTCCTTTTCTAAGTAACAACAACATAACCCATATCTTCTTTTTCCGTACTGTACTTTCTTCTTGTAGCTTATAAAACAAAGTCCATATTGACGAACAGTTTTCTGGAAACATTTCTTCTTTCATGGCCTTTCTTTAAACATAACATGAGTTTTCAAGATGAAGCAGTATCAGAAAAGAGAAGCATTGTAACAGAGTGTGGATTCTCAGACTTGCTAGAGATATGTGTAAATGTGTTTACAAAACAAAGTTACCTGACTTTCTTGTCCCAGGAACACAGTTTCCCAGTTCTGCTTTTTAGTTTGTAAGACCCAGATTCTGTATTATCCATATACTCTGGTGTCTTACTCTCAGAAATTATTAATTCTCCACACCAGTCCTGTTGCACGACTTTGATATTACTTATAGGAAGACACCCTGCTGCACGAAGGCTGCTGTCTTACTGTATAAAATGTCTGTATGGTTGTCTTTAGGTTCTAGGACAAATCTGTAGTTCTGTACACCCCTTCTGTCAGCCAGGATGCAGATTTTGAGATCTGTGTGTACATATATCATCAGGTTCATATTTTCCCTCAAAGTTATCCATTGAGTGCTCTTGTTTAAAATAGTTTCAAAAAAAAAAAAAATAGTTTCTTCGGGAGGTGGGGTAGGGATGTATATAATTGCAGGGAAAGAGTTATATGTACTTAAGTGTATGTCAAGTTCTTATTAGGTCTCTGTACTGAAGATTTAATTGTTTTTATAAGTTCACTTTTCACCTACTCTGTTCTTTGTGCAAAAAAACAAAACAAAACAAAAAAAACCCATGCATCTTGGAAAACAGTTTAAATACTGTATATAAGATAATGAAAGTTAGTAATGCTCATTATTTAATAAAGTTTGTAAAATACAAAGCAAAATACAGTGTGAATTAGTGTGTTGATTCTAGAAAGATCAAGATTTGTCTGAATTATACTACTGTACTACTTTGCCTCGTCTTAGAAAATAATTAGAAAATGTGTAGAAAATAATTCAGGGTGGCATTCCCTGGTGAATCAGTGGCTAGGACTCCATGCTTCTGTTGCATGTGGGGCACAGATCTGACCCCTGGTCAGAGAAATAAGATCACACATGCCTCTCAGTGTGGCCAAAAAAGAGAGAGAGAGAGAAGAAAAGAAGTGTTATGATGATATAACAGCAGCCTGTGACAGACCATTTTCTATATCTTTTGATTACTTTTCAAATATTAAATTTAGCCTGAAAAATTCCCTTTAGGCTAAGTGCCTGTCCTAATGACTGGCTTTCACGGTGAGAGAAGATCCTAGAACAGCCTAGCAGGCAGCCGTGGGGTTGAAGTCAGGTGAGATAGAGGAGATGGGCCCAGAATGCTGAGATATTTTCAGTGCCAACAGGCAAACTTCTCTACTTTACCCGGTGATGCAAGCCCATGGGCAAAGCCCACTTTGTGTATCTGTGATAAACAACAAAACTTGATTTTCCTGACCATGGCTTATTCACAATGCGTCATACAATAGGAAAGGAAGAGAAGCAAGCAGTTTCACTTCATTATTTCTAAAACCATGTTTATTCAGCTCAAATGTAAGAGAACAGGGTGGGGATAACAAGTAAATCATCCACTCTATGGGGCAAACACAAGCCTTCAGGTATCTTACTGTTTGTATGGCAAGGTGTGCACGTGTGTTAAGTCACACTTCAGTTATGTCTGACTCTCTGTGACCCCGTGGACGGTAGCCCATCAAATTCCTCTGTCCCTGAGATTCTCCAGGCAAGAATACTGGAACGGGTTTCCATGCCCTCCTCCAGGGGATCTTCCCAACCCAGGGCTGGAATCCACGCCTCTTATGTCTCCCACATTGGCAACCAGATTCTTTACCACTAGCATAACCTGAGAAACCCCAAGGCAAGGTATGGCTGTCCATACAAGCATCCCAAGACCACGGGTAAGCAAATTCCTTCTTGTATATACTAGTGAAATCAGAGGCTATAAACTGGTGACCCGGAGTCTGAATCTGGTTTTCAAAATTTTAAAAAGTTTTAACATAAAAATCCAAATTTCACCTTCTTTAAAAAGAAAAAAATAGATCAAGTCTCTTTGGGCCTGGATTCTGATGAGGTGACTCTGAGATCTGAGGATGGAATTTAAAGGTGAGTATCATCCTAAAAGGTGGTGACGTAAGCAGATAAGGTAGTGTGTCCCCAGAGAAAGAGAAACAGGTGTGGCTTTCTTGATAGAAGCCATTTTTGGCCTAAGCCATTTTGGGATCTAAGCCCGGCCAAAATGCTTGCCCTTGAGCAGGTCTCCGTAATTAATGCTCTCCAGGGAACAAAAGTGGGGCTTTCCAGGCGGCAAAGTGGTAAAGAATCCACCCGCCAATGCAGAAGACAGAAAAGACTCTAGTTTGACCCCTGGGTTGAAAAGAACCCCTGGAGTAGGAAATAGCAGCCCACTCCAGTATTCTTGCCTGGAGAATCCCATGGACGGAGGAGCCTGGCAGGCTACAGTCCAGGGGTCACAAACGGTCGGACATGACTGAACCAACACAAAACAACAGGGAACAAAAGTACAGATTGTTAATAGGCAGGAGAAGTAACACTATCAGAGACAGTATGTGAGTTGGGTAAGGCCTGCCAGTTCTCTTTCAATGGTAAAGATCAGCCTGAAGCACTCAACCACCGAAGCAGATCAACCAGAACGTAAGGGATGGTGATGTTGACCTAGCTTCTTATCAGGTTGTCTTGCCAGTCTTCCCCATTTTCAGACTTGTTCACCTCTATCCTCCTAAGTCTTAGCCAGCATAAAACTTCTAAACACAGACAGAATCAAATCTTGCACAAAGGCCCGCAAATCAGTCTCCGCCTTTGTAGGAGCTGCTCCTTTTGCATGCATGGCCTTCCCACTACCATTCAGGACAGAACCTGCCCAGTCCTCAACATTCAGCTCAAAAATCACGATTAAGAACTGTGGAGGGTCTGGGATTTTATTCAGCTTGCACACTAACAAGTTAGCCTGCCTCCGCATCAGAAGTCATGACCACTTTCAGCAGGACAGGCAGCATGAGCTTCTCATTTGCAAGCTACGCTCTGCCCAGATACGCACAGTGGGGTGGTTTTGTTAGGTAGTTAGATATTAACAACAAGGAGGTGACAGAGGCAAAAAAGAAAAGCAAGAGGGGAATAATCAAGCTAAGCCCCAACAATCTGGGGACCCTCCCCAGATAGTAGCAGCAAAGAGGTGATGGTGGCTAAAGAAGGGAGGGAAGCAGTCCAGCTAGTCCCCACCTTGGAGACCCTCCCCTGTCCTCACCCAGGACAACGGAAACTGTGATCAGCTGGTGGGCAATTTATCTTGATAAAGATGGAGCACAGAAACAGGAGAGAACGTCCCTGGGCTGCACATGCTGTGTGTGTGTGTGTGTGTGTGTGTGTGTGTGTGTGTTCTCAGTCATGTCTAACTCTTTGTGACCCCATGAACTGCAGCCTGCCAGGCACTTCTGTCCATAGGATTCTCCAGGCAAGCATACTGGAGTGGGCTGCCATTTCCTGCTCCAGGAGTGGGTTGCCATTTCCTACTCCAGGGGAATCTTTCCGATCCAGGAATTGAACTTGCGTCTCTTGCATCTCCTGCATTGGCAAGCAGATTCTTTAGCATTGCGCTACCTGGATAGCCCCATATACACTCTGGATCGAGCCCAGGTCGCCCGCATTGCAGGTGGATTCTTTACCAGGCGAGCCACAAGGGAAGTCCCATATAAACTCTAGTAAACACAAACTCATACCAACATCATAATAAAATCTACATGTGGTTTTGCCCTCCCTTAGGTCGGTTTCTCTTAGTGAACCAAGAGTAGGGGCATATGCAATAATGAACTTGCTACAGACCTTGGGACAGTCAGTCAAACAGCAATCATCACCCATGATGGCACCGCACCTCCGCTCCCTGTCACTCACCCATGACCTGTCACTCACCCATAAGTGCATTCTGCCTCCTGGCAGAATAACTCCTTATAAACATACTTAAGCCGGTATGGGAGGGCTGGTCTCACTTTACATAAACAGCCGGATCTCCCTCTGAGAGTGTATCTATGCTTTAATAAACTTTGCTTTGTGCTGAAGCCTGAAGAGGTAGTTTGCAAATTTTTGCTTGCTTTCTCTAGGACTGAGATAGCTGCTCTGGGTCTCCCATTGACTTCCTTGGTTAAAGCTCTCTGACACAATGCATGCCTACCCATCTAACATCTCCACAGCTGAGAAATACCGGATTTAGGAATCCTTTATCTTAAAGACTTGCCCAGTCCCTGGCGGCTCAGACGGTAAAGCGTCTGCCCGCAATGCGGGAGACCCGGGTTCGATTCCTGGGTCGGGAAGATCCCCTGGAGAAGGAAATGGCAATCCACTCCAGCACTCTTGCCTGGAAAATCCCACGGACGGAGGAGCCTGATAGGCTACAGTCCATGGGGCCGCAAAGAGTCGGACACGACTGAGCGACTTCACTTTCACTTTATCTTAAAGACTTACTGGCCAACTTGCCCAATCTTTGACACTGGAGGGAGGTGTTATATTAACTCTGGAGGCAGAAAACATATTTGCCTTCTGCCCTGGAGGGAGACACTATCTTCCTAGGTTGTTTACTCTACAAATATCCTTGCCACAGTAGCCTAGAACAAGACTGACATAAGACAGAGATGCAAAACGCAGGAGACCCACAGAGACTGTCTCAGAGCAATCATATTGTCACCCTCAACATTGGTTTGCCTCTTGGTGTCTGTCAAGTCCAAAAACACAACCAGGCCAAAAATGGGGAGAAGGATTTAGTGCTTGCAGCAAGTAAGGAGAACACTGGAGATGTTTCCCAAAGCAGTGTCTCCCCAACAGCAAAGTTGAGGAACATTTTAAGGGTACATGTCTATTTATGGAGGGGTTTGGGTGGGATAGCTCGGCATAAAATTTGGGTAAAGGTTGACACAGTCCAAGCTTTAGTTGACTGAAGTCAGAAAAGGTTAACATCATCATCCTTTAGGTTCCAGTTGATCTGACGGAAGCTTCTTATGACTCCAGGTCTGGGAAGGTGCTCTGCTTAATATTTATAACACTAAACCTTCATGCTTTATAGCTTTCCATCAACATGCCTGTTTTTTTTGTGCCAGTTACGCACAGTAACTACTGCGGGCAGGAATCCCTCAGAAGAAATGGAGTAGCCATCATGGTCAACAAAAGAGTCCGAAATGCAGTACTTGGATGCAATCTCAAAAATGACAGAATGATCTCTATTCGTTTCCAAGGCAAACCATTCAATATCACAGTAATCCAAGTCTATGCCCCAACCAGTAATGCTGAA
>NW_011494720.1:810031-810339 GCF_000754665.1 Bison bison bison
TCAAATCCCTTATGATTATACAGTGGAAGTGAGAAATAGATTTAAGGGCCTAGATCTGATAGATAGAGTGCCTGATGAGCTATGGAATGAGGTTCGTGACATTGTACAGGAGACAGGGACCAAGACCATTCCCATGGAAAAGAAATGCAAAAAAGCAAAATGGCTGTCTGGGGAGACCTTACAAATAGCTGTGAAAAGAAGAGAAGTGAAAAGCAAAGGAGAAAAGGAAAGATATAAACATCTGAATGCAGAGTTCCAAAGAATAGCAAAAAGAGATAAGAAAGCCTTCTTCAGCGATCAATGCAAAG
>NW_011494720.1:811196-812221 GCF_000754665.1 Bison bison bison
CCCAAAGAAAGGCAATGCCAAAGAATGCTCAAACTACCGCACAATTGCACCCATCTCACATGCTAGCAATGCTCAAAATTCTCCAAGCCAGGCTTCAGCAATATGTGAACCGTGAACTTTCAGATGTTCAAGCTGGTTTTAGAAAAGGCAGAGGAACCAGAGATCAAATTGCCAACATCTGCTGGATCATGGAAAAAGCAAGAGAGTTCCAGAAAAACATCTATTTCTGCTTTATTGACTATGCCAAAGCCTTTGACTGTGTGGATCCAACAAACTGTGGAAAATTCTGAAAGAGATGGGAATACCAGACCACCTGATCTGCCTCTTGAGAAATTTGTATGCAGGTCAGGAAGCAACAGTTAGAACTGGACATGGAACAACAGACTGGTTCCAAATAGAAAAAGGAGTTCGTCAAGGCTGTATGTTGTCACCCTGTTTATTTAACTTATTTGCAGAGTACATCATGAGAAACGCTGGACTGGAAGAAACACAAGCTGGAATCAAGATTGCCGGGAGAAATATCAATCACCTCAGATATGCAGATGACACCACCCTTATGGCAGAAAGTGAAGAGGAACTCAAAAGCCTCTTGATGAAAGTGAAGGTGGAGAGTGAAAAAGTTGGCTTAAAGCTCAACATTCAGAAAACAAAGATCATGGCATCCAGTCCCATCACTTCATGGGAAATAGATGGGGAAACAGTGGAAACAGTGTCAGACTTTATTTTTCTGGGCTCCAAAATCACTGCAGATGGTGACTGCAGCCATGAAATTAAAAGACGCTTACTCCTTGGAAGGAAAGTTATGACCAACCTAGATAGCATATTGAAAAGCAGAGACATTACTTTGCCAACAAAGGTTCATCTAGTCAAGGCTATGGTTTTTCCTGTGGTCATGTATGGATGTGAGAGTTGGACTGTGAAGAAGGCTGAGCACCGAAGAATTGATGCTTTTGAACTGTGGTGTTGGAGAAGACTCTTGAGAGTCCCTTGGACTGCAAGGAGATCCAACCAGTCCATTCTGAAGG
>NW_011494720.1:812321-817933 GCF_000754665.1 Bison bison bison
TTATCCTGTGGTCATGTATGGATGTGAGAGTTGGACTGTGAAGAAGGCTGAGCACCGAAGAATTGATGCTTTTGAACTGTGGTGTTGGAGAAGACTCTTGAGAGTCCCTTGGACTGCAAGGAGATCCAACCAGTCCATTCTGAAGGAGATCAGCCCTGGGATTTCTTTGGAGGGAATGATGCTAAAGCTGAAACTCCAGTACTCTGGCCACCTCATGCGAAGAGTTGACTCATTGGAAAAGACTCTGATGCTGGGAGGGATTGGGGGCAAGAGGAGAAGGGGACAACAGAGGATGAGATGGCTGGATGGCATGACTGACTCGATGGATGTGAGTCTGAGTGCACTCCGGGAGTTGGTGATGGACTGGGAGGCCTGGCGTGCTGTGATTCATGGGGTCACAAAGAATCGGACACGACTGAGCGACTGATCTGATCTGATCTGACGCACAGTAAACTGACACCTGAGCTTGTGTCTATCTTATTAAGTGTTGATTCCTTCACTCTAGGATAGAGGCTGGTATAGGAACATTCACTCTAGGAATACTGGATTTAGGAATCCTTTATCTTAAAGACTTACTGGCCAACTTGCCCAATCTTTGACCCTGGAGGGAGGCGTTATATTAACTCTGTGGACAGGAAACATTAGCTGTCTTCTGCCCTGGAGGGAGACATAAATATTATATTAACCAAACATATATATTCCCTATTGGAAATAAAGTTTGTTTGATCTATGTGCAAATGTAATTACAAAGTGTTACAGGAAAGAGAGTGGGGTGAGAAAAAGGATGGTCACATCCCAAATCATGTCTGAGTCTCTGGGACAGCCGCCAAAAGGGAGTTCTTGGCTTTGTGCAGAAAAGAATTCAAAATCAACCCATAGTAAAGTGAAAGAAAGTTTATTCAGGGAGGAAACACTCTGGGTGTGGGCCATCTCAGAAGGCAAGAGAGGCCCCAGGCAATCGGGGTGGTCAGTTTTTATGCATGCAGGCATTCTCAGCTGCTCAGTCATGTCCCACTCTTTGGGACCCCATGGACTGTAGCCTGTCAAGCTCCTCTGCCCATGGAATTTTGTAGGCAACAATACTGGAGTGGATTGCCATTTCCTTCTCCAGGGGATCTTCCTGCCTCAGTGATTGAGCTTGCATCTCCTGCATTGGCAGGTGAATTCTCTACCTCTGAGCCTCCTAGGAAGCCAAACTGAGTATATAAGAACCCAAATAGCTCTCATCTGAAAGGTAAGCACCTTACACTCAGGCCTTCCTGTTGACTTCAGGGTGGGGCTGGAGAAGAGTTAAAGGTGAGCAGAGGACAGAGGCCTCCATGGTCACCCCAATGAGGATTTGAAGAGGTTGAGTAAAATACATTAACTGGCTTGATCAGCCCTGGCATTTGTTGTTCTAGACCTTAAAGTGATTTTTAAAAATTATATCTAAGATCACAGTTAATCATTTTATGAGACAGACCTGAGTACAGTGTCAAACACTTAAAATTTTTTAAGATTAGAAAGTATAACTTTAATACAGTTTAAAAAAAAAAAAAAAAACTATAAGGCCTCTGCTGCCGCTGCTGCTGCTAAGTCGCGTCAGTCGTGTCCGACTCTGTGCGACCCCATAGACGGCAGCCCACCAGGCTCCTCCGCCTCTAGGTAAACTTTATTATTATACTTTAACGTGAGATCTAATTTAAAGATAGAAAGTATCACTTTAAAGGTATGGATCATCATATGGTTTTGGTGATGACTGAAAACATTCTCCAAAGTGCCTTCCTCAAGGCGGCTTTGTAGCACAATATATGGCCAGAATCGTTTCTGTAATAGGGATTACAGTAACAAGTTAAGTTTTTTGGCTCACCGTTCCCAATCAGTTTAGCTTAGGCGTACTGGTTTTAACTTGTTCTTCTCTATTCAAATTTTTCTTCCATATAGAAATTTCATTAAGTGCTGGGAAGTCGTCTTTGGGACCTGCTGTGCCATGCCGAACCATGCAGTTCAAAAACTGCAATTCAATATGATCAGGAGGGTTGCCTTTTTCTTTGAAGATGTGGCTATGCTGTTTATCCTCCACTTCCCTGTGCTGTTTCTTTTCCACTTAACATTTTCAGCAGTTATAAATTTTCTGAGAACTGCATCTGCAAAGGAAGAAGGGTAAATATTGCCATCACAGGTGTGACCCCAATTCACCTTCCCACCCTTCCCCTGACACATAGAAAGCCTTCAACGCACCGCTATGGAACAGCAAATTAAAGAATGTTATTTCTCACATCAGAACTGGAAACAATACAAACAATGTGAGGAAAAGGTAAAATAAATTATGGTCTATCCACAAAATAGGTTATAATATATAACCATTAGAGGTCATGATTTCGAATATTATCCTTTCCCAGTTTCATGAAAACAAATACACCAAGTGAAGAAGAGGTCTATGGTTGCAATTTTATAAAACAATTTCAAATAAAATTAAGAGATTAAAATTAACAGTTATGACTTGGCGACAGTATTGTGGGTGATTTTATTTTTTCCTTTAGGTTTTTCTATATATACATTATAAATAATAGTACATATATTGGAAAAACACGTTCATTTCCAGCTTCAGATCCTCTCGTGTTTTCTCTTGATTCTCCTCCAGAAACAGCGACGCATTTCACTTTCATTTTCTCAGAAAACAACCCTGTCCCCATCAGCTCTCACCTCCAGTTCCTCCATTTCCCCTGCCCTCAGCCGTAAGCAAACCCTGGCATTTTATGTCTCTATAGATTTGTCTATCCTGGACATTTCCTATAAACAAGATTGTACAATATGTGGTCTCACGAAGACAAAGACAGTTCACAGTCTTTGTCAATATCACTGTAGTCAGCGCTCATCAGATGGCCTGGTAAACTGTCACCACAGTTGTGGAGTTACTGTTGGAAACTCCTGAGGGTAGATTAGATAAGTTTCAAAAAAAAGCTTTTTTCTTTTTAAGGACAGTTTCAGGTACAGAGAATTTCCATAAATTCCCTGTGAACTGGGTGATTTTCGTTTTCTGGCCAGTGACCCATGTTCAGCAGCGTCCAGTGAATGTCCATTAAATGAAAGTGTTAAGTCGCTCGGTCATGTACAAGTCTGTGATCCCATGGACTGTAGCCCACCAGGCTCCTCTGCCCGTGGGATTCTCCAGGCAAGAATACTGGAGTGCGTTGCCATTTCCTTCTCCAGGGGATCTTTCCCACCCAAGGATCAAACCCACATCTCCTGCACTGCAAGCGGATTTTTTACCTCCTGGTAAAGAATATGCCTGCAACATTGGAGACCTGGGTTCGATCCCTAGGTGGGGAAGATCCCCTGAAGAAGGGGACAGCTACCCACTCCAGCATTCCAGCCTGGAGAAGTCCACGGACTATATGGTGCATGGGGTCGCAAAGAGTTAGACACAACTGAGTGATTTTCGCTTTCACGTTTTACCATCTGAGCCACCAGGGCAGCCTGTGTTTCTATGGACAATGTGAGTTATGACGTGGTGACTTTGATTGTGTTTCTTCAGCTATAGCAACAGCATTGTCTAGTGGTATTGTCAGTATCTGGAGGACTTGTTCTGGTTTGCAGTGTCCTGATAGGTTGTTTGACCTTGGGTCATTCTTTGGTTCTTTTGGGTCACAGTCGCCTCATCAATAAAATAAAGGACAGGATAATTTTCCAGATCCTTTTCCAGGCTAACTTTGTGTGAATCTTTAAGTGGTGTTTTGGGGCAGCTGGTTTAAAAAAACCACCATAGGTTCTTTCACTGCTATTTCCATTAAATGATTGGTCCGCTATTTATAATGAGACACATAAGCCTCTGAGGGTTTTAAGACTTGCCCAAGATTATCAGGACAGTTGCTGAACAGGCCATTCAGGTCTCCTTTCCGATGTTTATATGTTTGCGTAACGAAGCAGGACGCTATGGTGCATTCCTGAACAGACCATAGGAAGAGACCACCCCCCACCACCCCCATGCCCTCCACCTGCCTCTTGTTTGTAGAAAAACTTTAGCCACCCAGACTTTCCCCAAGTTCCAAAGAATAAACTTAATCAGAGAAGTAAGAAAGTGCAGAAACAAAGCAAAACAGCCAAGTAAGACCAAAATAATTATTAATAGTTTAGTCCTTAGACAAAGTCAAGGACATTTTGTTCCTCCTCAAGGGCTATAGATAATATTGAGACATACCCTTTGAGCTGTTCTACGGAGAGTGAAACCCCCACTAGATCAAAGCAGTTAATTGTATGTTGCCCACAAGAACATAGACCCCGGACCAGTTGAACCAGTGGGTTGATGATACTGACTCAGAATTACCTCACCACCAATCGATCAGACGAATGTCCACGAGCTGATCATGCATTTGAAACCCTCATCCTCACCCTGTCTTTAAAAACCTTTCCCTGAAAACTACTGGGGAATTTGAATCTTTTGCACCAATAGCTGCCAGTTCTCCTTGTTTGGCACCTGCATAAACCCTTGCACTTTTCCCTCATCACAACCTGATCTCAACAGGTTGGCTTTAATGCGCCCCTGCGAGTGGACCCAGGTTTAGTTTGGTAATACTTGTACAAGACACAACTTCTATGATTTTGTTTCCGCTTGTGTAAAAAGGTGGTAATACCCACCTCACAGGTTTGTGAAATGTTAGCTATTGCTGTGGGCTCCCCAGGTAGCTCAGTGATAAACAATCTGTCTGTCAATGTGGGTTTGATCCCTGGTTCCAGAAGATGCCCTGGAGAAGGAAATGGCAACCCACTCCAGTATACTAGGTGGAAAATCCCATGGACAGAGGAGCCTGGTGTGCTACAGCCCTAGGGTTGCAGAGTTGACACTAGCGACTAAACAAACAAAAAGCTATTGCTATACCCCTCACATGTCAAACGTGGCAGTCAGCCTTGCAATAAAGAAAATATAGATAGCAGTATAAGATTAAGACATGATCACTGAAGGCCTGCAAACCAAACTGATCTTTCTGGATCCCAACTTTCTCCAGGTTGAAAATCAGGGCAAAACACATTAACCTTTTTTTAGGACTAAATGCCGTGTCTCTCCAGCATCTCCTACAGACTTTAGCTGCTGGAAAAACCAGGGTTCATAACTTGTCCCTTTATTCCTCTTTTACCTGGTATTTATAAGATTTTAAACACAGTCTCATTTTGAGGCAGTTAAGCTTCTCAGAGGTTGTCACCTGCCTAAGGCTGCAAAGTCACCTTGTGAACTCCAAGGCCCACACACCCTTCACTGGTCTCCAGCCTGATAAATACAATCAGCATCTAAACCAACTGCCCTCCTACGAAGCAAACTGCCACCCGCGGGCAGGATCTTATCTGCATCCTAGGCGGAGGAAGAACGTACGGTCTCCAGGCAGGGAGGGACGCCCATCCTCACGCCCCACCCTCCTCTGATTTTCATCCCTAATCAAATTTCGCCTACGACTAGAAAGTGCCAGAAAGCCAGGAGTCCAGGCAACTCGAACAGCAGCCTCGCGCCCCGCCGGCCTCCGCCTTCCCCACGTCACGGCCACGGAGCGCAGTGCCCCCTAGGGGCCCCCGTTCGCCCAGGAAGGCAAGCCAGGTACTTCCAGCCTCTGGCCCGCTACCGCCCCGCCCAGCCACCCCCG
>NW_011494720.1:818424-818847 GCF_000754665.1 Bison bison bison
GGGGCGGCTGCAGCGCTCGAGTCTCGGCCGACCCCCGGGAACCTCCGTGGAGGTTCGCTGAGCATGGGCTGTAGTGTTTGGTGCCAACTTTTCGGGGTGATGGCGGCTGGTCGGGGTTTGGGGGGCGGAGCGGTTGGCGGGTAGCGCGGGCATCCAGAGAATGGGCTGGGCCAGCGCGAGAACGATTCCCCGGGCCGGCCAAGGTCCGGGGGCGGGGGATCCGGAGGGCATGGACCTCCCCAGCGGGTACTGCGCAGCCCAGACCGCGTGCCGCGCTCCACGTGCGCCTCCGGCCGCCGGCTCTGATGCAACCGCGCGGGGCGCGGCCTGGGCAGGAAAGGGGCGGTGCGGCGAGGGTGGGAGCCCCCGAGGAGGGGGGGCGCCTGCTCCACCTTCTGCTCCGCCCTTCAGCTGGTCGGGTCC
>NW_011494720.1:819180-834279 GCF_000754665.1 Bison bison bison
TTCGTGGGAGAAAGGGGAAGTCTTTAGTCTTCTGTCTGGAGAAGTCTGTTAGCTGGGGACCCAGACGGTGTAGAGCAAAGCGCTCCGGACGTTCCTGGGGTCCAGGATGCCAGTCAGCAAGCTGTTCGCCTCCATCCATAGACATCCTCTTCTGTTTTGCCTCTGTCCTTCATTTTGAGAATGGATATGCCTGTTTCCAAAGCACTTCTTCGGAGAAGGCAATGGCACCCGGCTCCAGTACCCTTGCCTGGAAAATCCCATGGACGGAGGAGCCTGGTAGGCTGCAGTCCATGGGGTCCCTAGGAGTCCGCCACGGCTGAACGACTTCACTTTCACTTTTCACTTTCATGCATTGGAGAAGGAAATGGCAACCCACTCCAGTGTTCTTGCCTGGAGAATCCCAGGGACGGGGCAGCCTAGTGGGCTGCCGTCTTTGGGGTCGCACAGAGTCGGACACGACTGAAGCAACTTAGCAGCAGCAGCAAAGCACTTATTGAGGTGGCCTGAGACTCCAAGGACCCTTTTGTTTAGCTTACCCTGTCTCTCTGAAAGTTGAAGTTTAATCTCTTCCTGTCGTTAGGTTTTAAGCAATGAGCTCACCTTAAGGGGTTGTTACCAAACCTAACTGGAAATGCTGGCCGAATGTGCAGCAAAGCCAATCTACTGGACATGGGGTTGTGATGTAGGCAAGTACAAGGTTTGTTGTAGGTTACCAAGCAGGCGAGTCCAGGACAAGCCTCAGATCCACTCCAGCTTGGTCTCTGAGTTAGCCTTTTGTTTGTTTGTTTGTTTGTTTTTAAGGGGAAGAACTGAAAGGCTGGAATTAGTTATCGTGTGACGTTTCTGTGACATTTCATTTCTTAATTGTAGCTTTGGCAGTTGCCATGTCTTTGGTTTATGCTTCTCTGGCTGGCTGGTCCTTGAGTCAGAGTCTGTTAGCTCATCTCCTGAGTGTATAGTTAATGAGATCTGTGGTAGTAATTTTATTTATTTTTATGATAGCAGTTTTAGCACATTAATGAGATTACCAATAACAATTTTAGTCATCTGGCTCTGTTGATTGTTGTTTATTTAGCACAGAATTAAAGTCACAGGGCACAGGAAACTGGACAAAAATTTTAGATAGATTAATCATAAATTGAATAAGAGGTTTTAGGGGGTTTTGATTTCAAGGTAAGAATCTGAAGACAGTATGGGAGGCAAAAATCTCCTTCCAACTAGAAGTTGACATGACAACTTTTCTCAACAGGGCAAAAAAAAAAAATATTGATTAGAAACATTTATGCCACTTTTTAGACTTATTGAACCTGGTAACTCCTTGTTTGCTTTGTTTGGCTCTGTAGGAATAATGAGTAACCCCAAAGAATGATGCATTACACATGTAACAAGTTGTGGGGGATTTTGACTCAAGGAGCTGGGTGGTGACAGATCTGAGCTTCTGTAGCCACATGCCCTTCATTTATTGGAATGGTAAGACTCTTACCTGGAAAATCCCATGGACGGAGGAGCCTGGTAGGCTACAGTCCGTGGGGTCGCTGAGGGTCGGACACGGCTGAGCAGCTTCCCTTTCACTCTTCATTTTCATGCATTGGAGAAGGAAATGGCAGCCCACTCCAGTGTTCCTTCCTGGAGAATCCCAGGGACGGGGGAGCCTGGTGGGCTGCTGTCTATGGGGTCACACAGAGTCAGACACGACTGAAGTGACTTAGCAGCAGCAGGAACTGCAGGTGTTTTCTGGGGAAAGTGCTTTTGGAAGGCATGTTTTCAGTGTTGAAGGGTAGCTTAGAGGTGCAGAACATTTTACAATTATAAGAACAAAGGTAGAGTTCTTGTAGTGCTCTTGCCCTACATTGAGAAAAGGGGTTTGTTATGGCTCAGGGAATTGTCCACACTGGTCAACCACAGGCTGAGCTTGAGTCCAAGGCTATTTCTACTCAGAGCTTTAGAGCCACCCAGACACTCCTTTTTGAGAACATACATTCCAGGCCCCACCCAGACTTAGGGAGTCCAACTTGATGGGCTGAGGCACAGAGCCTTTCTCTTTCCCACGCTCTCTGGCTGATCTTTCTCATTGCCAAGAACCACTTGGGACCCGCACTCCAGTGCCTCCCATACTACGCAAAAATGAGGACCCAATATGGCCCAAATTCGTAGTCAAGAAAGGTGGGGAGGGACTTCCCTAGTGGCCCAGTGGTTAAGACTCAGCGTTTCCACTGCAGGGTGCCTGGATTCCATCTAAGATCCTGCACACCAAGCAGTGTGGCCAAAATAATCATAAACATAAGAAAAGCATAGAATCTGCATAGAGCACGTGGTCCTCAGCCACGTTTTGCTGCAAAGAAGATTCTGGCTCATTTATAAGGTGATCTGTGAATTTTCAGACATAGTTCAACAGAACAATACAGTCATTTCACTATCCAGTCGCTTTATCCCAGGTGATTAAAAACAAACAAAAACTTGCCTGGTTTGTAGACAGCTGCATGCTCATCTATTCCGTTTCTTTTGGCTCAGCTGACAGTGGAATGGCTCATCTGGTTAAGTTTTGAGGCCTTTAAACATTTTCCGAGCACCCCTCTTTCCTCTTCCATCAGATACGTTCATCAGTTTCTTTTCTGAAAACTGGGAGGAGTTTTGTGTCTGGCCGTTTTGCCCCATCCCTTAGTCTATGGCCACTTACTGCTGATGGGACCTGGCTGAGAGTTCACCCTGCAATTTTTGAAAACTGTTGTGTGTGCAAGACTCTGGTGGAGACGGGAGATAAAACTGAAAGATAGTTTTAAGCCCTGAAGCTTGGGTACCGCCTCAGCTAAGCCTCTTATTACTGTGAGAGGAAAATGAGGCAAATTTTTTTATTACTTAAAAAATTTTAATTGAAACATAATTGATTTACAATGTTGTTGTGTTAGTTTCAGTTATATGGCAAAGTGATTCAGTTACATATATATGTCTGTGTATATAGATATTTATATGTGCTCAGTTGCTCAGTTGTGTGCGACTCTTTGCAACTCCAAGGACTGTAGCCTGCCAGGCACCTCTGTCCATAGCAATTCTCCAGGCAAGAATACTGTAGTGGGTTGCCACGCCCTCCTTAAGGGAATCTTCCCCACCCAGGGATCAAACCCAGGTCTCCCGCATTGCGGGCGGTTTCTTTACTATCTGAGCCACGAGGGAAACCCAGATATATGTATAGATCTATCTTTTTTTTCAGATTCCTTAGTTATTTCAAGATACTGAATGTATTTCCTTGTTCTATATTATAGGTCCTTCTTGTTTGTCTATTTCATATATAGTAAAGTCTGTTAATCCCAGACTCCCGATTTATCCCTGCCCCTGCCCTTCTTCCCCTTTGGTAACCATAAGATTGTTTTCTATGTCTGAGGGTCTGTTTCTGTTCTGTAAATAAATTCATCTGAAAGAGCCGACTTTCTTGATTGTGTACAAGTAAGGAACATTTTGTGTGGAGGGTAGTGAAAAGTGGTCTCTGAAATGGCTCATCCCAGGAAGCTACAGAAAGAGAGCCTGCCTTGTACCACGTTTATCTTGGTCTGCCCCTGTACCTGGGAGCTGACACCTGGGGGATGCTAAGGGGAAGGTGGCCCCTGCTATTTTTCAGGAGGTTCCAGTGCAGACTTGAGGGGCCCAGAGGAGTGAGAGGCTCCTTCTGTGAGAGGCCTTGGGAGAATATCAGATCCCTGCACCTCCTCAGTGTTTCTGCAGCCTTTGCTTCCCATCCCTTCTGTAAACTCAAGCTTAAAGTGTATCCTGACCCATCACTTCTTACCCCCTCCACAATCCCCTGTGTTAGTACCTACCCCTCTCCGCCCAAGTTTGCTTTCCCCCTGGACCCAGACTCTTCTGGAGTGGAAGGATTGTGGTGGAGAAAGGGGATTATTGAACCAAGAAACCCAAACTTCTTACTACAGTAAACTTAGAAAATGCAAGAGAAAAAGTCACCCCTAGAAAATTACCATTTGCATCCAGCTCGTTTACCTCTGCTTATTTTGAAAATTAAGAGGTTGTCACATTTTATGCCGGGTTAAGTAGTTCATGATTGCTCTCCTGGGCAGCCCCCGACCCTGTGCATACCCGGAGGAGCACCCTTTTGCTATCTAATTAGAGAGTAAGAGACCTTCTAAGAAAATGTGTGGTACCTATCCTTTCTTGTCAAACCTAGATCTGACTGTGTTGTTTCTCTTTCCCAATGTAGAGAAGTCATTCAGAATTCGAAAGAAGTTCTGAGTTTATTGCAAGAAAAGACCCCTACCTTTAAGCCGGTTCTTGCTATTATTCAGGTAAGCGGAGAATGCGGTTCTGTCTTGCTATTTTATGATGTCTTTTTTTTTTTTGGCTGTTTTGGGTCTTCGCTTCCACACATGGACTTTCTCTAGTTGTGGTATGTGGGCTCTCACTGTAGTGGCTTCTCTTGTCGCGGAGCACGGGCTCTTGATGCACGGGTTCAATCGGCAGTTGTGGCACATGGGCTTAGTTGCTCTGCGGCATGTGGAATCTTCGGCCCAGGGATTGAACTTGTGTCCCCCGCATTGGCAGACAGACTCTTAACCACTGGACTACCAGGGAAGTCCTGGTATCTTTCAATCTAGATTGTACACAGACAACCACCTGCATTTTTTGTCACGGACATCCCACTGGGGCTTAGGGGAGGAAGGAGAAGCCTCAGCTGGAAATGCTGTTGTTTCCCCCTTTATCTGGTCATTTTGCTGCTTCAGGGTTACAGGTCAGGTACCGCTCTGTTTGCTTCTGTCTCCTTTTGGTGTGGATAACTTCCAGAGGTCGGGATGTAGATGCTCCCATAACTTGCATTATGCAGGATATACTGTGGCCAAGTATAAATTCTTATGATGTGATCTGAGGGGAAAGGGGAGAAACACGCCTCTTTAGTTCCATGGAAGACAGATGCTTGCTGAGACATGGTATTTGGTGATCTTACTACTTAGTCTCTAAGGCCTGCCTTGAGTCTGAAGGGCCAAAAGCCACGGCATGTCAGAAGGACTTCAAGTTCCACATCTGTCTTCTGACTTCGGACCCTTCGTTGCCAGCTGCGGTTGGCACTATTTGCCACCTGTGTTGGCGCACCTGGGTGATGCCAGGTGCAGGCAAGTGATTAGCTGAGCCAAGCCTGTAAGCTAACACAGCCCAACAGTTGAGCGGCCACTCTTGTTCTTGGCATGAGTTTAATGTATCAGAAAAGCTGTCTCATCAGCACTGTGATTTGAGGACCAGAGAGCTGTGCTCAAGTCACTTGCATTCTTTGGAGTCTGTTCCTGAAAAGGTAGGCAGGTGAGAAGAGTGGAAAGAAAAGTGAGCTGAGGGCCTAGCCTCCTGGAATTCAGCTTACTTGATAGCTTTTCACTGAAGGGCAAGTCACCTAAATCTCCCTGTTTGGCATTCCGCACTTAGAACTGGGTTCTGGTTGTGGCTATATATGCCCTGTGAGGATTCTTATTTTAAAAAGAAACATAACTTGAAAGCCTGAGAAATTGCCATGTTAATGAAGACCAGCCATTAGCTCCCTTTTATGAGCAATAAGATTCTTGTTTTGCATTTCCCTTTGTCTTTGTTAGATAATGCATAATCACAGAATTAGTCTTTGTATTGTTCTGTGCCTATTCAAGATCTTTTTATGTTGATCTTTAATATATTCTCCTTCTGTCTCCCCTCTCCCAAGGCAGGTGATGATAACTTGATGCAAGAAGTAAACCAGAATTTGGCTGAGGAGGTAAGGATTGTTGATTTTCAAAAATGCATTTTAATTTTTGGCTGGTGCATTCATCTCCTCTCAGTGACACACTCACCCTGTGTACTCTTTGCAGGCTGGTCTGAACATCACCCACATCTGCCTTCCTGCGGAGAGCGGGGAAGATGAGGTAAGACAGCAGGACACGTGACTCTTTTGTGCTCCTCCCCCTCGGCCCTAGTAGACCTCTGAGCAAGTCTTGCTGTGGGTGGAACTGACCAAACCTTTTCTCAGGGCTGAACTTTTGGAGGGAAGAATTCACTTTTCCCACTAGTGTAAATGCTCTGTGATCTGTCCCTTCCCTTACCATGTTTCTTTCTTTTTTCTTTAAAGTAGAGTTGATTTACAGTGTTTTGTTAGTTTCTGGTGTATAGCAAAGTGATTCAGTTATACATATACGCTTGTATATTCTTTTTCATATTCTTTTCCATTATGGTTTATTACAGGCTATTGAATGTAGTTCCCTGTGCTATATAGTAGTACCTTTTTTAAAAAATATATTTATTTATTTGACTGCACCAGGCCTCAGCTGTGGCACGTCAGATCTTCGATCATAGTTGCAGCATTTGGGATCTTTAGTTGTGATATATGAACTCTTACTTGTGGCACATGGGATCTAGTTCCCTGACCAGGAATCAAACCCAGACCCCCTGCATTGGGAGCTTGGAGTCTTAGCCACTGGACTATAAGGGAAGTCCCCAGTACATTGTTTTTTATCTCCTTACCATATGTTTCTGCTCAATAAGGCCTCCCCTCGTGGGCACTAGTGGTAAAGAACCTGCCTGCCAATACAGGAGACTTAAGAGACATGAGTTCAATCCCTGGGCCAGGAAGATCCCCTAAAGAAGAAATTGGCAACCCACTCCAGTATTCCTGCCTGGAGAATCCCATGGACAGAGGAGCCTGGTGGGCCTCAACCCATGGGGTCACAAAGGGTTGGACACGACTGAAGTGACTATCACACACCACATGTTTCTGTTGACAGCATGAGCTATGACATGGTCACTTTGGTTGTGTTTCTTTAGCTGTTGCAACAGCATTGTCTCATGGAAATTGTCAGTGTCTGGAGGACTAGTTCTGGTTTGTGATGTCCTGACCTGAGTTGTTTGACCTTGAGTCATTCTTTGGTTCTTCTAGGTCACAGTTGCCTCATCAATAAAATAAAAGACAGGATCATTTTCCAGATACTTTTTCAGGCTAACTTTGTGTGAATCTTTAAGTGGTGTTTTGGGGCCTCTGATAAAAAAACCATCATAGGTTCTTGCAGTGCTACTGTATGTGATATGGTTGTTTCCAGCAGCAGGGATACCAACCCTCCTGTGTGTCATCTCAAGCCTGGGATAAGCAGCACTGCATAAGTAGGGCCTCAGACACTAAACCAGGGCCATCCTGGTGTCTGACACTTCTGTGGCTAGATTTTCTTCAGACTGGCTGTGGCAGTGATGAAAACTAAATAATCGGGAATAGCACTGAAGTCTTTTGTAGGTGCTCAAACTCACGTCCATCGGGTCGGTGATGCCATCCAGCCATCTCATCCTCTGTCATCCCCTTCTCCTCCTGCCCCCAATCCCTCCAGGTATCAGGGTCTTTTCCAGTGAGTCAACTCTTCGCATGAGGTGGCCAAAGTATTGGAGTTTCAGCTTTAGCATCATTCCTTCCAAAGAACACCCAGGGCTGATCTCCTTTAGAATGGACTGGTTGGATCTCCTTGCAGTCCCAGGGACTCTGAAGAGTCTTCTCCAACACCACAGTTCAAAAACATCAATTCTTCGGTGCTCAGTGCTGTGATTCATGGGGTCGCAAAGAGTCGGACACGACTGAGCGACTGAACTAAACTGAACTGACTGAAAGTGAAGAAGTAGGGAATCCCTGGCTAGTGTGGTGGCATCACAAAGTCCTTAGATATTCAGGTTCCCAGGATCTTGCTGTGCTGCCTCATATCCAGGATGGCCCATTCAACTCTACACATCACACCCACATTCTATTGTTATGTTGCTGTTCAGTTGTTCAGTCGTGTCCGACTTTTGGTGACCCCATGGATGGCAGCACGCCAGGCTTCCCTGTCCTTCACTATCTCCCTGAGCTTGCTCAAATTCATGTCCATTGAGTCAATGATGCTGTCTAACCATCTCATTGTCTATTGCCCCCCTTCTCCTGCCCTCAATCTTTCCCAGCATCAGGGTCTTTTCCAGTGAGTCAGCTCTTTGCATCAGGTGGCTCAAGTATTGGAGCTTCAGCTTCAGCATCAGTCCTTCCAGTGAATATACAGCATTGATTTCCTTTAGGATTGACTGGTTTGATCTCCTTGCAGTCCATGGGACTCTCAAGAGTCCACATTCTAGCCAGCATCAGAGAGAAAATAAATCCAGACTCAGTGAGAAGTGATATAATCTGAAAGAATTACTGCCAGATGGGGAAAGGGCCTGTTAAGGAAATTTACTCTGCCCGTAACTTCTACATACCTTTCAGAGGTAGGCAGAAGCCTTGTCTTTTATAGGGAGAGGGAGAGAAGGCTTGAAAGAAGCCAGTGCGATGAAAGAAAGGGTGGCTTGATGAGATAGTAGATGAGAGAATGTTTTACCCTGAAGCCAGCCTGTTCTCATGAGTGGAGGGAGGAGAGTGCCGTCTGACAGTCAGACTGGGGCTAGGTCGAAGTTTGGGCTTCCCTGGTGGCTCAGATGGTAAAGGTGTGTCTACAGTGTAGGAGACCTGGGTTCAATCCCTGTGTTGGGAATATCCCCTGGAGGGGAGCATGGCAACCCACTCCAGTATTCTTGCCTGAAGAGTCTCCATGGACAGAGGAGCCTAGCAGGCTACAGTCAATGGGGTCACAAACAGTTGGACATAGCTGAGCGACTAAGGACGGCACAGCACAGGTCAAAGTTTAAGAACCAGAGGGAAGGAAAGAAGCTTACCTAACGTTCGATTTACAAGCAGTTTTATTCTGATGGATCAGTGGGGACACGCAGTTCAGCTAAATTACTCATGGACAAAAAATGGGAATTTGTGGGGTCTGTATCTGGCCTTATTCCCAGGTAGGCAAGAGAGCATCAGATGGGCTCAAATCTGACTGTGGACAGGGAATTGTCTTTTACGGCTCTCACTTGTAGCATCTCATGTCTTAATTAATTGCTGAGCTTTGGTTTTGTTCTGTCCTGTTCTGGTAGAAAATAGTGATAAGAAAGACTTAAAGACACCAAAAATTCAGCCAAGATTTTATACGGGGTGAGAAGGGAATATAGATTTCTTCTTTCTGCTTTACACCAGGTCTTCAACAAAGACAAAAAGAAACTAGAACACATGCATTTTTATGAATCCATGTTTAATATAATATGCCTTTTGTTGGGTCTTATTTTTGCACAACTGACTATAGTTTTCCTTTTAGATTATAGATGAGATCCTGAAGATTAATGAAGACAGCAGAGTACATGGCCTTGCCCTTCAGATCGCTGAGACCTCATTTAGCAACAAAATCCTCAATGCTTTGAAACCAGAAAAAGATGTGGATGGGTAAGAACATATAAAAGAAAACAATCAACTCATTGCTAGTTTGTTTACAGTGAATTTTTGAAAACTCTGCTCTTTCAACTATGTCAGTAACTAAGACTTGAAAGGAATAATTTTAACTCTTTCAGGAGTTGGAGGGTCTGTTAAATTCTGCTTAAGAAAGTGCATGTTTGGGGAAATACACTTACCCTTTTGTAGTGTTTGTGTGCCATTTTGGAATTAACCAGTCATATTCATTTGAGAAGTTCCTGTCTGACTTACAGAGTCCTTAGCCAGCTCTCCTCTTCTAATAACTTTTCCTTGATAGTTCTACCAGACTAGAGAAAAAGCCCAGACACCTGCTTCACCAGCAATAGAGTATTCTCCCTCAGTTCCAGGCCAGTAGAGAAGAACAAAGCAAGCCCTTACGTTCATAATGCAGGGTTTTGTTTGAAGGGAAAAACTGACTAGCAGGTGCTCTGATATTGGTCTTGGATTTGTGTCACGTCATGATATAAGCTTCAAGGGACAAGGAATACAACCCACGCATACGGGAGTTCCTGATGTTTCCTAAAAGTTGAAAACCTCATTTTCCGACATGGAAACAAGAGATTTATGTACTGTGACCTAAAAGAACATTCTTAGCATTACAGGGTGGTAAGCAAATTGATAACATTCTTGTAGGGGCTGGATTGAGTGAATCACTACGTCACTGACACATCCAGATTCTGCCACTATCCAGGCCTTCTGTTGGGACTTAGGGCAGACTCAAACAGGCAGAAAAGTTGTCATGAAAATCTCTGATCCTGTAGCAGACAAACCATAAAGAGAGAAGAAGCTCTAATTAGTTAGGAAACCTCCAGAACCTCAAGGTATCAAGGTGTAGTTTTCAATCTTTCATAAAAAGAGGACTATGAAACCTTTGCCAAGTATCCTCATTTTGTTATTAACCTGTATTGAGACCATCAGTTTAAGCTGAACAGTTAGGGACTGTGTTGTCCTGGATTTGACAAGAAAGGACGCAAGGCCTTGAAAGGACATGGTTCCTCCTTTTTTCCCTTGATTCCTGCAGGAGATGAGTACTGATGTCAAGTGGGGGTCAGACCTTGAATCCAAATCTTGTGAGGTCACTCCCTGATTTCTAGGATTGATTCTGGGCTTTGATATTGATGGAGATGTAAATTCCTCAGGGTAAAGTGGGCTTGGCTTCAGGACCACGGCACACATCCAGGGCCACCCTTCTCCATAGTCCACTGAAATGAGCTTCCTGGAGCTGTGCAGTGAAGCCGTACATGGCTTCAAGCTGCAGACATGCTGTCCAAGCAAGATCAGAACACCCTTAGGGACCACATTAGCATTGCCTAAAGGGCCGCTCTAAAAAGCTAATGGCCTCTATTCCTGCCCGCTCTTTATTTTATATTTGTTTTTCTTGCCCACTCTTTAATTTCTATTTAATTATTTAATATATCCTATCTGTCAACAAAAATTCAGTGAACTATCAAGTTAAAAAAGGAATAAAAGAGAATTTTATTTGAGCCAAATCAAGGATTATAACCCAGCAAGCAGATTCTCAGGAAGCTCTGAGAACTGTTCCTCTGTTAGAAGTCAGAGATGGTCATATAGTCATATAGATAGAAGTCAGATAGTCACAGGGATAGAAGTCAGATAATCATACACATTGTCGGGAGAAAGGATAACACATCATAATGACACACTGATGCTTTACATAAAATTCACTAAGGGTGAGAAGAAAGTGAAAGTGTTAGTTGTTCAGTTGTGTCTGACTCTTTGAGACCCCATGGACTGTAGCCCCCTACCAGGCTCCTCTGGCCGTGGAATTCTCCAGGCAAGAATACGGGAGTGGGTTGCCATGCCCTTCTCCAGAGGATCTTCCTGAGCCAAGGACTCAGGGTCTCCTGCATTGCAGGCAGATCCTTTACATCTGAGCCACCCGGGAAGCCCCATCGTCCAGATGAACCCCAAGTCACCCTGACCCCCTACAGAGCTGGGAAAGAACACTGTTCTTAAGTTACATGGCTAGTGTCGGAATTTTAAAAAGTTATCTTTTCAGTTGAGCAGGCGGTCTTGTCTTTGAGGAGCTCTGGTTAATGTGTCATGTAGGTGCACACTGCAGAGATTGGGGGGAGGGACACCCAAAGGAGCACAGAGGGAATTTCATAGTTAATTTTTTCTTGACCAGCTTTAAAAGATTAACTTCTTTTCATTATATCAAATATTGACTTGGCTGTTATTTGGGATTAATACATGTGCTTTACAGATGAGTGAGTTTGGGCCAAGTTTGAACTCACTTGTTCCCTTGTTTTTGGATTCAGATTAACGGATGTCAACCTGGGGAAGTTGGTCCGAGGAGATGCCCATGAGTGTTTTATTTCACCTGTGGCCAGAGCTGTAATCGAACTTCTTGAAAAGTCAGGTATAATGCTCCTTCAGAAATGTTGCTGTTCTGAACATTTCTGTTTCTGGAAGATTCTTATTGAAACACTGAGGTGATATTCAGTATCAGATTTTTTTGTTTCTCGTCAGATACATATGACTATGGCAGATTTTCTAATAAGACTATTATAATTTTAAAGAGAAATTGGTAAAGGTAAATGATTAACCTTGTTAAACATTAAATAACACATTAACACATTACGTGTTAAACATTTTCTCAGTGTCTCTCATGAAACTCTCAAAATAACCACCATGAAAGACGTTTCAAGTTTCAACTCCTCAAATCTGTCAGTGTGTAGACCTAGATAAGATTTATATTTAAGGCTTAACTGACTGTTAGATATATAGTTTAAATGACTGTTAGATATAGTTTAGGGTATAGAAACCTGGATTAGGATTTATCAGTGAACAGTATCACTTTCGTATCAGTATTTAATTTCCATCTTTCTCTCCTTTCATGTCAGTGACATAGAAATGAATAATATCTTAGTTATCACATTTAACAAGTAAATTATTACTGAGTCTCTCCTATATTTAAGGACTTTATAACTGAATACATAAAAATTTAATAAACTTAATTTTTCTTTGCACTGGCTTGAGTAAAAAAGAGACCAGTGTCCCTCCCCTATACCCAAACGTGCAATAAGTAAACAAAACTTCTAAAATGTATACCAAAGCTTTGTTAGAAGACTAACTTTCAAGATACGCCTTTAGGACAGTAGTCATTAACCTCAAATCTCTGAGATAATCCGAATAGACAGTGTCTTTCCATCATATGAATAATTAGGATGATGATTCTGCATCACCCCACCATAAAATTTGCACAGAAAGAATAAATTACAGCTTATAGTCATTGTAAGTCTGGTGCCCAGAGGGCCAAGTTTTAAAAGGCTATTTTTTTGCAACCAATTAAGCTGACGGTGCTATTTTCGCAGGGGAGTGCTGGTGTGCAGTGGCTGCAAACAGCAGGCTCCTGGGTAGTGTATGAAGCCTGTTGCCCTCATGGGTTGCCCTAAGGGACCTTGAAGTGAAAGTGTCAGTCACTCAGTCGTGTCTGATTCTTCGTGACCCCGTGGATTGTAGCCTGCTGGGCTCCTCTGTCCATAGAATTCTCCAGGCAAGAATACTGGAGTGAGTTGCCATTTGAAGACAGCCCTTTCCAGGGGACATTCATGTCTGGCATGCTGTCTGCAGTCTAGGCTCCAGACAGGTGTGCATCGTACCTTTGGAAAGCGCCAGGGCACAATGGCCAGAGTCCACATTGGCCAGGTCATAATGTCCATCTGCACCAAGGTGCAGAACACGGAGCAGGTGAAGTTCAAGTTTTCTGGCTGCTGGAAGATCCACAGAAGTGGGGATTTACTAAGTTTAATGTGGATGAAATTGAAAACTTGGTGGCGGAAAAACAGGTTGTCCCAGAGAGCTGTGGGGTTGAACACGTCCCTAATCCCAGCCCCCTGGACAAATGGTGAGCCCAGCGCTCCTGAGAGCCCAGACACTGTCCCCTCCTTAACACCCCCCAGTAAATCCTACCTTAAAGGCTTTTCCCCCTTGCATTAAACCTGTATAGGAAAAAAACATTGATGTTTTGATTATAATACTGAATTTTCATTTGGTGGATAGGTGTCAGCTTAGATGGAAAGAAGATCTTGGTAATAGGAGCCCATGGGTCTTTGGAAGCCACCCTACAATGTCTGTTCCAGAGAAAAGGGTCCATGACAATGAGCTCCCAGTGGAAAACACCTCAGCTTCAAGGCAAGGTAAGCATCTTTCATGTTGGAAACATATCTTCAAATGCTTATACTAGAAAAGGAGGACTGGAAATGCACAGACCAAGCGTTAAAGACTACAGAAAGAACAGCAGAAAAATCTCAAAGGATGAAAACAAAGAACAGAGATTTCTATTGCAAAGCCAAAATCAGTTCTTGGAAAGGTCTAGTAATATAGACACATCACTAGCCAAAATGATCGAGAGGAAAAGAGAACACCAGCAATGCTAGGAATGAACAAGGATACATAAACACAGAAGCAAAAACTATTTTTTTAAAAAGGTGAGTATGAGCAACTTTGGCTGATAAATCTGAAAACTTGTAAAAATGGATTCACATAAAATTGAATAGTATATAACGTTGAAGACATTGAATCAGTCTGCTGCTGCTGCTAAGTCGCTTCAGTCATGTCCGACTCTGTGCGACCCCATAGATGGCAGCCCACCAGGCTCCCCCGTCCCTGGGATTTTCCAGGCAAGAGTACTGGAGTGGGGTGCCATTGCCTTCTCCAGAATCAGTCTAGCAGACAAAAATCAGACAAGCAGACAAAAAGACAATAGTTTTATAAATGAGCTACCTCAGTCAAAAAAGATAGGAGAAGACAGAACATTTTATAACTCATGAGTTCCCAGTGCAGACACTGACACGATGCTAACGGACAATTATAGGCCAATTTCACCTGTGAACATAGATGAAGTTACCATTAGCAAAATAGAAAATAAAATCCAGGTTGAGGTTATCATGAGATTGTAAAGAGGGTTAATATTGATCAAAATGTATTAATGTAATTCATTACATTATCAGATTAAAATCTATACTTTCACCGTAGTAGATACATTAGATAACGTAGAAAAGTTATCTTTTCTACGTAGATAGTAGAAAAGTTATTAGATAAATTCTAGCATTCATTATGAGATTTTTCTAAAAAGTCATCTTAGACTAGGAATTTAAAGAAATTCCTTAATCAAATAAAATGTCTATAAAAACAGAGTGAAAATATCATTTAACAGTGAAATATGAAAAACCTTTTGGGGGGACTGCGCTACACAGCGTCTTATTAATAGTTCTTAGTTCTCTGACCAGAGATCAAAACCAGCAGTGGAAGCACCACGTCCTAACAACTGAACCACCAGAGAATTCCCTAGAAACACTTTTTAATTAGGAAAGACAAAGGTGTCTGTTATCAGTATTCCTAACTGGCATTGTGCGGGAATTCCCAGACAATGTAGTAATATGAAAAAACAAAATGATGATGGGAAAGGAAAACACAAAATGTCATCAATCCTGAGTAATAAACTTATGTAAAAAGTACAGAAGACTCTATCAAGATATCAGAATTACTTCACACACACAAAAAGCACAGATATCAGAATTACTAAGAGTTCATCTGGCTTCTTGGATGTAAGATCAACAGGCAAAAGCTAATTGCATTTCTAAACACCACCACCCACAGTTATAAAATTAATTTTTAAAGACTACAACATATGATAACAATGAGAATATAAGGTACCTAGGAATATATTTAGAGAAGGCAGTGGCACCCCACTCCAGTACTCTTGCATGGAAAATCCCATGGACGGAGGAGCCTGCTGGGCTGCAGTCCATGGGGTCGCTACAAGTCAGACACGACTGAGC
>NW_011494720.1:834379-867931 GCF_000754665.1 Bison bison bison
GGTGGGCTGCCGTCTCTGGGGTCGCACAGAGTCAGACACGACTGAAGCGACTTAACAGCAGCAGAAATATATTTAACAAAGGTTATTTCTGACCTTTTGAAAGAAATTGTATAATTTTTATAAATGCCATTAAGAAGACCCAGTTAAAAGCAGAGATACCATTTCATGGATTAGAAGACTCACTCTCTTAAGGATATTGATACTGATTCTCTCCCAAATTAATCTCTACATTTGAATCAAAATCCTGACATAATATTATTGTGTAGAATTTGCCAAATTGATTCTAAAATTTACATGGGAGATCAGGACAAAAACAAGACAATTTTGAAGAAGCATAGAGCTATAAATATCAATAAAGAATTTTAAAAAATTATTCACTGGAGTAAGGCAAGTTGCAGAAGGATGTATTTCATCTAACCCCATTTGTATAAGATTTAAAGTCAATGCAGAAGGATGTATTTCGTCTAACCCCATTTGTATAAGATTTAAAGTCAATACCTTTTTAGAGCTGCATACATATAAAGGAAAAGAATAAGGAAATGAGCAGAAACTGAACCAATTCAGGAAAACCGTGATGGGACAAACATGTGGATGTAGATGGAGAAGACACTAGGGGACCTTCGCTTGTGTTGGTCATACCTTTTCTTAAACCGGGTAATGGGCAGGGTGTCCAGGTGAATTGTAATTCTTTTACAATTTACTGTCTGAAATAGTTTCATAAAGTTTTTAATTTCAAAAACTGACTGAATTCCACAAATGTCAAGGGAAGTGAATTTACATTAAAAGTGCATTAAGCACAATAAATTACCAAAATCTGAAAATACATGTTCCTCACTTTGCCATGTGAGGATGGAGACTAGCAAGTTGTAGTCCTGTCCTGGGGACCAAGGCATCTGGACTGAGAGCTGTAATGTTTGAATGGCAAGTGGATCTGATATACCTTGTTCTTTCTTGTTTGAAAACAGTCCGGGAACATGATCTTGCAATTACTATGTGATTTTTCAGTGGTCGCCACATGGTGGCAGGCTATTCAAGAAAATGCAGGGACAGTGTTTTGTACTTTAAAAGCCCAGAATTTGGGGTTGGGACGCTTAGTGGAAGAGGACAGTAAACTTGCCCTGAACTGAACAGCTGTGACGAAAAAGAGAAAAATGCCTTTATTGGCAATTCAGTGTTTTCACAGCTGTCACAGATAGTTTTGCTAGTTGTATCTGTATTTTGGAAAAACAAAGATATCTTTCAAAGTACTTTTTTATTATGGAAATAAATCACCTTTACTATTTGGATAAAGCTCATTCTAACTTTGAGAACCATGATTGGCTTTACTCTCTTGAGAATCTAGAAATTGGGTAACATTCTGATTTTCCTGTATCTATGGAGGTTCTCTTTAAAAGCTGACATTGTACACCCTTTTTTTTTTCTTAAGTCCTTGGTACCTATAGCAGTAACCACTGTGAATCTTAGAGACTGGCAACTTTCATTGCTTTTATTGTTTCGACTTTAGAGCCAAAAATATGGCAAGAAAGATTCCAGGCTTTTCATTGTTTTTGTTTAGTCGGTAAGTCTTATCTGACTCTTTGCAACCCCATGTACTATAGCAAGCCAGGCTTCCCTATATCATGGAGCTTGCTCAAATTTATATCCACTGAGTCGGTGATGCCATCCAACTGTCTCATCCTCTGTCACCCTCTTCTTTTGCCCTTAATTGTTCCCAGCATCAGGGTCTTTTCTAGTGAGTCATTTCTTCATATCAGGTGGCCAAAGTATTGGAGCTTCAGCTTCAGCATCAGTCCTTCCAATGAATATTAAGGGTTGATGTCCTTTAGGATGGACTGGTTCTATCTCCTTGCAGTCCAAGGGACTCTCAAGAGTCTTCTCCAACACCACAGTTCAACACATTCTTTGGTGCTCAGCCTTCTTTATGGTCCAACTGTCATAGCCATATATGACTACTGGAAAAACCGTAACTTTAACTATACAGACCTTTGTTGACAAAGTAATGTCTCTGCTTTTTAATACTCTAAGTTTATCATAGCTTTTATTCTAAGGAGCAAGCGTCTTTTATTTTCATGGGTGCAGTTAACCGTCCATGATGCCTTTGGAGCCAAGAAAATAAACTCTGCCACTGTTTCCACTTTTTCCCTTTCTATATGCCATGAAGTGATGTGATTGGAGAAGGCAATGGCACCCCACTCCAGTACTCTTGCCTGGAAAATCCCATGGACAGAGGAGCCTGGTAGGCTGCAGTCCATGGGGTCGCTAAGAGTCAGGCACAACTGAGCAACTTCACTTTCACTTTTCACTTTCCTGCATTGGAGAAGGAAATGGCAACCCACTCCAGTGTTCTTGCCTGGAGAATCCCAGGGACGGGGGAGCCTGGTGGGCTGCCGTCTCTGGGGTCGCACAGAGTCGGACACGACTGAAGCGACTTAGCAGCAGCAACAGCAGAAGATGTGATTGGATGCCATGATCTTAGTTTTCTGAATGCTGAGTTCTAAGCCAACTTTTTCACTCTCGTCAAGAGGCTCTTTAGTTCCTCTTCACTTTCTACCATTAGGGTGGTATCATCTGCATATCTGAGATTGTTATTTCTCCTGGCTGTCTTGATTCCAGCTTGTGATTCATCCAGCCCGGCATTTTGCATGATGTACTGTGCATAGACATTAAATAAGCAGGGTGACAATACACAGCCTTGATGTTTTCCGTTCACAGTTTTGAACCAGTCCGTTGTTCCACGTCTGCTTCTAACCGTTGCTTTTTGACCTGCATATAGGTTTCTCAGGAGGCAGGTAAGTGGTCTGGTATTCCCATCTTTTGAGGAATTTTCCACAGTTAGTTGTGATCCACACAGTCAAAGGCTTTAGCATAGTCAGTGAAGCAGAAATAGAGGTTTTGCTGGCATTGTCTTGCTTTTTCTGTGATCCAGTGGACGTTGGCAGTTTGATCTCACAGAGTCGGACACGACTGAAGTGACTTAGCAGCAGCAGCAGCAAAGCTTCCTCTGACTTTTCTAAATCCAGCTTCTGCATCTAGTAGTTCTTGGTTCATGTGCTGCTGAAGCCTAGCTTGAAGGATTTTGAGTGTTACCTTGCTAGCATGTGAAATGAGCACAGTTGCATTGTAGTTTGAACATTCTTTGGCATTGCCTTTCTTTGGGATTGGAATGAAAACTGACGTTTTCCAGTCCTGTGACCACTGCTGAGCTTTCCCATAATTGTCCTTAAACTTTGTTTGACCCCCTGTACATGGTCCACTTACACACAGCAGGCTCCCCTCCCACCACGGAATAACGGCTGTTTCTTTCCTTTCTTTGTGCTAGCAGCTAGCGCTGCACTTGTCACTCGCCTCCTGCTAGTACACCTCCATGCTTCTGTCTGACATCTAACTTTTCACTATTCCTATATTTTGGACTCCCCTGATGGCTCAGATAGCAAAGAATCCACCTGCAATGAGGGAGACCTGGGTTCCATCCCTAGGTTGGGAGGATCCCCTGGAAAAGGGAATGGCTACCCACTCCAGTATTCTGGCCTGGAGGATTCTGTGGACCGAGGAGCCTGGCAGGCTACAGTCCATGGGGTCACAAAGAGTTGGACACAACTGAGCGACTTTTATTTTACTTCATTCCTATATTTTATTTCTAAAACACAGACCATTGCTGGGCCTGGTTTCAGAGGGTCATTGGGTCCTCTGCAGAGCATGGTGATAGCAACTGAAAATGGTGCAAAGAATATCCAAACACAGATTAGTGCTGCGAGACCTGAATGGGGCAGGCTGTGTCCACCCTTATCGCACACCTCGAAAGCCTTCACTGAAAAACACTGAAAGTATACATTTTACAGTAGATTGGTATTTGTTTTCTAATGGCATCAACAATGTATTTTAAGATTATAATGCATTGTAAGTACATTTTAAGATGATGGCCCATTTAACTTCTCATTATGAACAGTGACAAGTATCAGGGGGAGAAAAGAACAAGCAAAGGAGTATAGCTGTGAGGTCACACGATATTATCTTTGAAAAGTGATTCTTTCCTGCCTGTTTGTACCTGACGTGGGACAGGATGCCCTGTTGGCCATCTGGTGGGGCATTTCAAGAACCAGAGGGGTGAGGGTTTTAGGGATAAGGTGGTGACTGTAACACTGGAGCCCTGTATACCACCTCTGAAACTACATGTAGCCTTCCAAATTTGGGATGACCTCGAAGCTGCTACTGCTGCAACCAGTAGGAACTGTCTTTGGAACGCTTGGGATGACATTTGTGTTCTCGGGAAGCAATACAACAGGCTTTGGTGCAAACAGCTCTGGATTCAAGACTTCGTTGTTGTTTAACTTCTCTGAGTCTGTCTCCTCATGTGTAGAACGGGGATCTTAATACTCCCGTCCTCTTGAGGCTGCTGTGAGAATTCAGTGATGCTGTTGGTTTGCTTAGCGCAGGACTTGGCACCTGTTAACATCCCCAGTAATAGCTTGGCTGCGGCGGATGGTGAGTCAGGAAGGACACTGGCAAGTTTCACCATACAGATGTGCAGTTGATCCTTGATGTGGAAATGGAAAGGCCAGTGGGTCAATCGCTTGTAAGGAGGTAATAAAATGTAGGACCTGGGTTCCTTATTTGAAGCCTAGCACACATGTTTCCAATGTATGGCTGGGTATAAGGAGAGAGTCAGTCTGTCTGTGAGGTCTCCCAACAATACGTGGAGGCCGAGGAAACCAAATCAAAAACAAAACTAAGAGAAAGTGTGCCCGAGAGAGTGTGTCCAGCTTTGGCCAGTCCAGGCCCACCCTCTGGTCCTCAACTCTGTGGCTATGGACCTTTTCCTTCGCTGATGCCTGTGTCCCCTCAGAAGCCACTTCACATCAGGTCACGTCTCCTGGGAATTCCTGGTTTACCGATCACTCTTTCTAGGAATAGTATTCCTTCCTGCGATTTTGAGGGATTTTTACATCAAGTTAGTTAAATAGAAATGGATTTCATCTCTATCAACAACCTAACAATCTAAGGATAGTCTTTGAATATTGTTGTTGTTCAGTCTCTCAGTCGTGTCTGACTCTACAACCCCATGGACTGCAGCACACCAGGCTTCCCTACCCTTCACATCTCCTAGTTTGCTCAAACTCATGTCCATTGAATCAGTGATGCCATCCAACCATCTCATCTCCTGTTGTTCCCTTCTCCTCTTGCCCTCCATCTTTCCCAGCATCAGGGTCTTTTTTAGTGAATCAGCTCTTCGCATCAGGTGGCCAGAGTATTGGAACTTCAGTTTCAGCATCAGTCATTCCAGTGAATATTCAGGGTTGATTTCCTTTAAGATGGATGGGTTTGATCTCCTCGCTTTGCATACTGATTACATATAAAACGTTTGTGGACCCAGAATGTGAGGGATTGAGATTTGCCTTTTAGAGCATTACACAAAACAGAGTGGACTTCTGTATTTGGAAGCTATAGTTTATGCCTTTCTGAGTGTATCATTGACAATTAAGAATAAGTTTTCTGCTTCGTTCTGGAGCATCACTCTTGGGCTTTGAGATGCATTCTGCATTTACATGGTGGGAGGAGAGGAATGTCTGGGCATTGGTCCAGATGAGCCACACTCTATAGAGCATCAGCTGTTGGTAAGCTAAAGCATTGGGTGTGAAATTTTTGGTTTGAGCTAAGGAGTTGCGCTCCTTCCTGCACCCAGATGCAGGCCCTTTACTCAGCTCCTCAGGACCCTGGAGTGGAATGACACCCTGATGTAGGAGGGGACAGCCATCTGCCCCGTGAGAATTGGCCTACATTTAGAGATGTCCTCTTTCTCACCCCAGGGAGTTCACCCTGATGCCAGAAGGAAATGTTCTGTATTGAGTATTTGTGAGGCAGAGTGGTTCCTCTCTCCAGGATAGGGAGGCTGGCTGGCACCTCAGGGCTGTGCTCTCCACCCTACACACACACACCCACACACACACACACACACACACACACACACCCCCAAAAGCCTCTTTTGACACAGCTGGAGGAGGATGGCAAAACGGCCTCCAGCTGCAATGAATCGGGTCAGTCCCAGCTGCGTGTATAAGAAATAACCCAGAAAGAAGAGAGCTGTTTTACTTTGTTTTTCTCAGAGGATCTTGTTTCTCCTTCTGAGCACAGAGATTGTCAAAACTAGCACTAACAGTAAAGGAAAAGACATAGGTCTTTCACACTTGAAGGATCAAAGTAGGCCAAGCTTTTTGAGCAAAAGTTAACTTATCAGAATCATTTTCCACTTTGAATTCAGTACATTGCATGCCTTACAAAAGACTTTAAAAAGTGAATTGGGAAATTCTAAATATATGTGTATTATACATAGGAGAGCTTGTAAAAATACTCTTTTCCCAAGATTGGTGGGGAAATGTTAGCTTTTAAACTGGACTAGATTAGCCATTTACATGAGTGCTTTTTCTTTTTTCTATATATTTTTTTAATACAACTTTTAATACATTTGTCTTAAATCAGGTAGGAAATTACAACTGTAGTTTCAAACCAAAAATACAAGAATACTGACTTTTCTGGAAATCTGTATTTCCTCACACAGCTCGGAGTTAACTAACTAGTGTCTTTCCACTTCTCGTAGAGCAGGTCTAAAGGCAATGAACTCCTTCTGTTTTTAATATACAAATGTATTAAATTTTCCCTCTTTTTTTGGCTACGCTGCATGGCATGTGGGATCTTAATTCCCTAACCACAAATGGAACCCCTGCTCCCTGTGGTGGACTTGGAACCACTGGATCACCCTAACCCCTCTTTTTTTTTTTTTGAAGTTCAGGTTTGCTGGATATAGAATTCTCAGTTGACAGATCTTTTTTTCTTCCAGCACTTTAAACCAGTAACATATGGTAATGGCAGCAAGGACATGGAATAATTTTGAGTTAGGGGTTACAGTGAACCAGGATTGTCCTTCACTCGAGTTACCTTGTTGATTCTGCAGCCGTCCTATGAGGCTGGACTCTCACTCTTCCCATATCACAGATAGGAAACCGAGGCTCAGAGAAGTAGAGAGACTGAGCAAATATATATATATAATTTTAAATCATTAGCGGTGGCAGTATAATTTTTAGCCATTATCTCATGTCAGCTCTTATTCCAGATAGTCCCAAAACCCAATCTTTAAAAGGACCTTCCAAGTTTAATGTTTATTTAAATACCCCACAGCATAATGGAACTTCATTTCCCAACCAGCAATCAGACCTGTGTGCCCTCTGCTTTGGAAGTATAGAGTCTTAACCACTGGACCACCAGAGAAATTTCCTAATGTCTGATAATCTTTGAAACTCCAAAGTATCCAACAGCTTGGGCTGGGGAACATCAGAGGGACCAAGGTCCAAGACATTTGACTTGGGTTAGGTTCAACATTTTTTTATCCCCACTCTTACTAATCCCACAGATAGCTTCCTAAGAAAAAGAAGCCATTTCTTCCCTGAGCTTTAAGCTTGTCACCACCCTTGCAGGCTCGCTCTCCAGGAGGGATGTGTCTACCCTTTCGAGAGGGGAGGGTGGGGGCCACCCTGGTCAGGTGTATGGATTCACACTCCAGCCTTATTGATGTGAGTCCCTCCCCTGACTCTAGCCCTGTGTAATGGGTGAGTGGAGGAGATACCACTGACCCCAGGGTGGCACAGATCTTGTGCCAAGTAAATACTGAGGCTATTGAGTAACGTGTGATGAAGTGACCTAGATAATGTAGGCCCCTGAATTTCTGTGTTCACTATTAATGGATTGAAAAACACCTTTGGATGTCAGCTCCCTTTCTTCTCACTCTTGCTTCTGTCTGATCATTGCGTTACTTATTAACACCAGAGAGGACAGTGAATAGAACTTTTGAAAAGCCCCCAAATTAGGCCATTTATATTTAGCAGTGTTGAGAAAAGGATCAGTGGGAGAATCTATTGAAACTTGGCATAAGATCCGGAGGGGGCATATAAAGTCTCAGATGGTTCAAGGCGTGTGTTGCATAAAAGGACAAGGGCTCCAGGCTGTGTCTCTGCAGGGAACAGGCCAGTGGCATCACCTCCTGTCTGCCTGTGGATCATCCTTGCTTGCCTGTCCACACCATCAGCAGAGCCTGGCTCCATCTTTCACTCTTCCAGCATAAATGCTTCCTAAGGGTGTAGAATTAGAATACTCCAATGGGTAGGTCTTTGCATAGTCTATGAGTCTTGCCAAGTGGCCCTAGTGGTAAAGAACCCTCCTGCCAGTGCAGGAGATTTAAGAGACTTGGGTTCTTTCCCTGGGTTGGGAAGATCCCCTGGAGGAGGACATGGCAACCCACTCCAGTATTCTTGCCTGGAGAATCCCATGGACAGAGGAGCCCCAAGGGCCGCAGTCCATAGAGTTGCAGAGTCAGACATAACTGAAGCGACTTAGCACACACGCACGCAGTTAGTCTGTAATGATAGAACACCTTATGTTTGTGTACAGATTTCATTTTTCAAAGCCTTTTCATGTATTTTCTTATTAGCGTTACACCCTGAAAATAAGGTGTTTTGTGCAGTGCCTTGACCCTGGTCATCGATGACAAGAGCACAGCCTGGACTTGAATCCAGGTCTTGAAACCACCGCCCCCCCGCCCCGTTGGCTCTTCCCTCTGCACCTCAGTTCCTCTCTAAGTGCAGTTTCTTCACTTCTCAGAGGAGGCAGCTGAGGCCAGAGAGTTACTCCAGGGAAGTGGCATGCAGGAATCTGTTAATGTGCATCCCAAGGTTCAGAATCAGAAAGCGCGAGTGTGGCAGGAAATGCAGTGCTGAATTACCCACTGTCAGTTCGCATTAACAACGCAGAATAAGCATAGATCACAAGGCTCTTCTGCCTCTGAAGCGAGGTTCACTTCCTGTGGATCTGGGAACCATAACTTGAGCTCTTACACATTTTTGTGCTATATGCTTCTGTGTCTCTATCATATCACATTATCTCTCATCACAAATACACACACACAGGTGTGAGCACATGCTCTCTCTTTCTCAGCCTTTTTTGTGTCCCAGATGAGAGAAAAGACAGTTAATCCCTCTTCGAGTTTACTTGATTCTCACATAAATTACGATGGATGATAAAAGGAAAATGCAACCTCAAATCCAGTAATGGACATACTTTGACATTCATCCAGAAAAATTCCCTTTCTCACACCCTAGGAAGAAATAAAACTAAAAAGTAAGGCTGAGGAATAAGGCTTTTTAGTTTTATTTCTTCCTAGGGTATGAGAAAGGGAATTTTTCTGGATGAATCCTTCAAAAAGTATGTCCATTACTGGATTTGAGGTTGCGTTTTCCTTTTACCATCCATCGTAATTTATGTGAGAATCAAGTAAACTCGAAGAGGGATTAACTGTCTTTTCTATCATTTGGGACACAACTGACTGTCTTTGATACTCTCTTCTCATATGTTGAACAGTAAGTATGTTAAATGATAAGGTAAGACATGAATTTTTGAGAAAAAGGAAGGTTATTTATTAACCCTTTGGGGTTTGACCCGAGGGTCGGGAAGATCCCCTGGAGGAGGAAATGGCAACCCACTACAGTGTTCTTGCCAGGGAAATCCCACGGACAGATGGACAGAGGAGCCTGGCAGGCTACAGTCCCTGGGGTTGCAAAGGGTCGGACATGACTGAGCCCTCAAGCACACCACTGCTCACTGGCTCAGTGAAATCTCCATAGGGAGGGAACACACTGGACTCAGAGGGCAGATTTTGCCCAAGCATGGTTGCCTATGCCCACTTCTATAATAAAGTCACTGAAGGGTTCCTAATGGTTTTTGGCTTGCTTAGCCATTGGGTATCATTTGGAACTGGTTGACAACACCCTTTCCCCTGAGGCTGCTTGAGACAACCCAGTGCTCCTCCCCTGACTCCTGGGTCAGGAAGACCAGACATGGCCAGAGTCATGTCATTTCTTCCTCTTTGTCATTTAAGATGAGTTCTGAGGGATGCCTTAGACACCTTTTTCTTCCCGTTCTTTCCCTTGGAGATCTTATCCAAGCCTCAGCGTTTAACTACATCTCTGATGCTGGTGAATCCTACCCTGCTTCCCCATCCTCCGTTCCTTTCTTGGTTCCAGGCATCCAGCTTCCTACAGAGGTGTCCTCTGCCTGCTGCCTGTACCATGCTTTCCCTCTCAGCTCCCCCAGCCCTTCTCAATCCAGCCTCCAGCATCATCGTCCTAAAACACAGTGGATGCAGCAAGGGCAGCCAGGGTAGCCCAGCCTGACAGCTGCTTATCTGTTGTCAAGAAAAGGCCAGCAAATTCAAGAATTCGGCCTTTATTGAAAGAAAGTGACTTTTTATAAAAAGGAAAAACACCTCACTCTCGTTAGGACTTTGCCGTGAGACAGCCATGGGGCCTCCAGGCTGTCATCACAGAGCACTGTGAAGGCTCTTGTGCAGAACATGATGTGATCTATAAAGCCTCTCAACCAGCTCGCACTAACCGCAGTGTCCCAGTTCATTGAAAGTGAAAGAACAAGGGCCAGATCACCTCCCACCCTCCCTCCCTGGGACCCCTCGCTCCCTGGGGACCCCACCCTGTGCTTAACTGTGACAGCTGCCAGGCCGTTGCATGCGGCCTACCAGATGTTAAACATTCGCCGGTTTTTTAAGTATTTTACCAACTGTATGGTCAAAATACATAGAAATAGAGTGTTTCTTTTCCATAGTTCAGTGGTTTGTCCTGTCCCTTCATCAGGAAGATCCTAGCTCTCAAATCTTGTAGTCTTGGATCTTTATTTTCTGATGCTCAGCAACCTCAGTGTCTGCCCCAAGTGGAGTACCCAAGTGGAGACGGCAGGTGAATGAGTCCATTCACTGAAGAATTCTGGGTCTCTTTCATTCTCTCCAGTCAGTGTAAATTCAGAAGCATGTCGTTGGCTGGAGAGAGCACCAGCTGATTTTTTCAAAAGTGATGTTCTTAATTTTGAACTTTGTTTTCAGAACTCTGTCCATAACATTTGAAGGATGTAGAAGCAGGTTTGTTAGGTCTCAGGTAGTTCAATCATGATTCTTCTTTTAAAACCTATCCCAGCTTTCTGTATGCATACAAACCCCATACCTGAGGTTCATATATGCCCTTATAAAATCGTTGATAGCAGAAGATAAATCCCTCTCTTCTGGCCAGAAATGTGCGGCTGTCTTTCCCGTAGTTTCCATTTTAAAAATGCATTTCCTTTGCTAAGTACAAAACTATGATGTTCCTTATAACATTGGAGAAGGAAATGGCAACCCACTCCAGTGTTCTTGCCTGGAGAATCCCAGGGACAGGAGAGCCTGGTGGGCTGCCGTCTATGAGGTCGCACAGAGTCAGACACGACTGAAGCGACTCAGCAGCAGCAGCATAACATTTCGAGTCCTCTCTCTCCTATCCGTCCTCTATCTCCCCCTCCATATTCTGAGACTTCTCATCCCTACTTCTACCCCTCCCGAAAAGAAAACCTTCAAGAAAAATAGTTTTCATGGTATCTAAACCCTCCAGCATTCCCACGTGCTCCACACTAAATGCCTGCATATCTGTATCTGGTGATGGTTTTAACATTTGGTCTTCCGCCTGGGGAGTGGGCGGTACACTCTAAGCTGCTTCCACTCAGGCCTCAGCAGAGAAGGCAATATTTTGTTATGAGTAAAGTTTCAAGCCAGGCTTTGGCTGAGGTCCTTCCCATTAGGGAGGAAGAAAGTAGAAACAGCCAGTGAGATGATAATTCTCCTTGAATTGTAGCTCATTAAAAAAACCTTGCCTGGGCCTCTGTGGCTTATTTATTGATTTAAGCATCTAGCACTTTTCCTTTCCAGAAAAAATTAGCATCTCCATTGCAATCATGACTGTGGGAGGAGATTTTTGTCTTTTCTCTGGGGATTGACTGTCCTCCAGTTGCTTATTTGCACAGCCCACTTTCGAGTTGAGTCTAGGTACACAGTTAAGGGGTCGGCATGAGATGTCTGAGATTTATAGGTAATGAAAAGAACAGGTTGTACCGAAGATACCACGTGTAGGAAACTAAGCACTCTTAGGGGACTCAAGTGAACCTGTGATCCTTGCTTTTTCCAAAATGAGCATTGCAGTCGTGTCCATATTAACTTCTTTCCTGTAGATAGTTTAACATGTTCTGTGTTGGCCACCGTTGAACGTGGAAATGGCATTTCTTGTCTGCTGATCACTTACAACAGGTGTTAAACAATTTGCGTTACTCTCGAGTCGTACTGTGGTTGACTGTCTGCAGTGGTAAAGGGACTCATATATTTTCTTGCTGCTGCTTAGTCGCTCAGTTGTGTCCAACTCTCTGTGGCCCTGTGGACTGTAGTCCGCCAGGCTTCTTTGTCCATGAAATTTTCCAGGCAAGTATATTGGAGCAGGTTGTCATTTCCTACTCCAGGGGACCTTCCTGATCCAGGGATCAAACCTGGGTCTCTTGTATCTCCTACATTGGCAAGCAGATTCTTTACCACTAGTGCCACCTAGGGATCCCATACGTTTTCTTATCAGACATTTAAAATCCTCTTTCCATAAGGACACATTTTTCTCCTAAAAATAAAAGCACCTACAAGTCTAGCCGCTTTTCAGCTCCATCTGTTGAGAACCCACGTGACCATAACACACTCAGTTCAGTTCACTTGCTCAGTCATGTCTGACTCTTTGCAACCCCATGGACTGTAACGCGAGGCTTCCCTGTCCATCACCAACTCCCGGAGCTTGCTCAAACTCATGTCCATCAAGTCGATGATGCCACCTAACTATCTCATCCTCTGTTGTTTCCTTCTCCTCCTGCCTTCAATCTTTCCCAGCGTCAGGGTCTTTTCTAATGAGTCAGTTCTTTGCATCAGGTGGCCAAAGTATTGGAGCTTCAGCTTCAGCATCAGTCCTTCCAATGAATATTGAGCACTGATTTCTTTTAGGATTGATGGGTTTGATCTCCTTGCTGATAATATTGAGTGTAAACCTCTTAATTTGTGTTTACACTGTTGTAGTTTTTCCAGTAGGGACCTCTTTTTGAATGTGGTTAATACTGACTCATTGCTGTGCCTTAATAAAGGGTAATGCTGAAAAACAGTGAGCACCTTAAAAACTGAAAAGCATTTGGGCTCCTTCATGGTACTCAGTCAGTTGCTGTGCCCTATTTGCATGATTGGGCTTCCCCGATGGCTCAGTGAGTAAAGAATCTGCCTACAGTGCAGGAGATGGGAGATGCGGGTTCAACTCCTGGGTCAGGAAGATCCCCTGGAGAAAGAAATGGCAACCCTCTCCCGTATTCTTGCCAGAAAAACCCCATGGACAGAGGAGTCTGGCGGGCTACCGTCAGTGGGGTCACAGAGTGAGACAGAGCTGAGCAACTAAGCATGAGCACGATTTGCATGATCGGATTGACCAGTGTTTCCGGGATGTTAATTTGTAAGGATTGGCTTTGTTGGCTCTTGACAAGATGTGCGTTTAAATTTTCACCCTGCTTCTTTATCAAGGGAGCTCAGAGCTGCTCTAGATCTTGGCTGTTTTGTTTGCAAGATTCCTGAGACTCTAGCTGAGGCAGCCTCTTGCCCAGTGTTACACAGTCCTTAGCCGAGTCTGTAATGCTGTTTGGGCACTGAAGCACTGTGACATTGACCTGGTCCTGCCTGGTCCTCTCAGCAATCCGCATGTCCAGGCTGAAAGCGGATGAGGACCCCTGCAGCCGGCTCACTTCCTGGGCCTTTGGATGGATGTGTGAGGGTAGTGGTAGTGGGGGTGTTTTTGTGTTTTGCCTTCCGTTCCTGTCTGTTTGATTCTGAAGAGTTTGCCGTCAGTTGCAGGGCGTTGAAGTCTGGCAAAAGCGATGATGGAAGGGTTGTCAAGTACTGGAAAGTGGAGGGCAGTCAGTCTCCCTCTTTCTGCCTCAGCAGTATTGAATCCAAGGCTGGGCCACTGGGAAGACGGGATATACCACTGAGATTCTTGCATGCACTCCTCAGTCTCAGTTTACTTGTCAATTAAATGGGCATAATGACACTCACCGGAGAAGGCAATGGCACCTCACTCCCGTACTCTTGCCTGGAAACTCCCATGGACAGAGGAGCCTGGTGGGCTGCAGTCCATGGGGTTGCTAAGGGTCGGACACGACTGAGCGACTTCACTTTCACTTTTCACTTTCTTCCATTGGAGAAGGAAATGGCAACCCACTCAAGTGCTCTTGCCTGGAGAATCCCAGGGATGGCGGAGCCTGGTGGGCTGCCATCTATGGGGTCGCACAGAGTCGGACACAACTGAAGCGGCTTAGCAGCAACAGCAGCAGCAATGACACTCACCGCGTGTATTTAAGAGCTGACATGCTTAATTGTCACTATTTTCCCTGCGGGTCTGGGATTCCTTCTTCCACTCAGTCCTTCCACATATGGGTCCAGTTTGAAGTCATCAGGTGCTTACTTGGTACTGGAATAGGTGGTCATTCTTTTGTTGACGCCAGAGTTAACGTTTCACCCTTCTTCAGAACTGTCCTACCAGACATGTTCCTCCAGCGCTGTGTTATCAAAATATAAATAGGGCAGACATGTCTTTTGTAGAAGGGGTTGCATTCCAACCTTTTTCTTTAAGAAAACAAAACAAAGCCAAGCAGTTCGACAAGACACTATAACCAGGACCTAAAGGAAAATGAGATTTTTTTTTTTCTAGACCAGCTCTATCTCTGTCCTAAGTCAGGATGCTGCCTGTGTTACCCTACGCCGAGTACCATCTCCTCCTCCCAGCAGTGCCCTCCCTGTTTCCTTGACTTCAGCCTTTTTCTCAGTATTCCAGTTAGTGGTGAAAATGTGACAGTGCTAAAAATACACACAGTATTTATGCTGGGGCTTCCCTGGTGGCTCAGTGGTGAAAGAATCTATTTGCAATGCGGGAGACACAGGTTTGATCCCTGGGTCAGGAAGATCCTCCAGAGAAATGAATGGCAGCCTACTTCAGTATTCATGCCTGGAGAATCCCATGGACCAAGAAGCCTGGTGGGCTATACTCCATGGGGTTGCAAAAAGTTGAACACGACTTAAGCAACTCAGCATGCAGTTTATATGCTGGAGTGACTACCTGGAAGAAATTTTTAAAGCTTCCTTTCCAGGGTATGATAATCACGTTCAGTTTGCACTTAGTTCGTTTGTTAGTAAAGTGATTCTGTCAGTACACCAGTGAGGAGCTGACAATCTGAAACTGCGATTGTCATCTGCTACATGGAAGGCATTTGATGCTGATCGTCACATCTTTATGCTACAGTTAAAAACACGTGTGGTATTTCTCTTTTTCTTTCTAGCTACAGGAGGCTGATATTGTGGTCTTGGGCTCACCCAAGCCAGAAGAGATCCCCCTTTCTTGGATTCAACCGGGAACTACTGTTTTCAACTGTTCGCATGACTTTCTATCAGGTAAATGGCTTCAGATTGGTGCCAGGCCACAATCAAAACAGGCGAGATTGCTATGAGCAAGGTTAACCTTATTCGGAAAGAGTATGTTCCTGAAATGGTGGTCACTGTCAACACAGGAACACAGTTAAGGTGACCGCCTTTTCAGTTACTTATATTGGAACCATATTGTCGGGCAAAGAGCAACCAAGATGCCAGTTGCAGTAGCAGCCACCTCCCCGCCTCCCCCCCCGCCATTGAAATGTCCCTTGCTGTCCTCTAGCATCGAGCAGACAAGTCAGTTGTGACCTACAGCAGGCAGTTAGTACATGTGTGAGGTAAACTAGGAATAGTATTTCTCACAGTCTTTCTAAAACAGCAGAATGCTTTCTCCTAAAGCAATCTTAGGTGGATTTCAACACATAAAAGTAGATGAAAACACAGCTGCCAGAGGGAGGGGAATGGAGACCAGCTCCCCTGTGTTCATAATTTCCCTTTGCAGTGACCCCTCAAGCACTTCTTGGAGCCCCAGAGTCAATTCAGAATGCTGGGAAAGTCACCCTTAGAAACAGAAGAGGTCCTGGGATGGGTGTCAGTATTTGATGGTATTTGCTCAGGGATCCAGGAACATCCTGGATCACATCAGGTCACTCTCAGGGTAGCTGAAGCTGTGTCAGGGCCAGGATGCCCACCCAGGGGGCCAGGAGGAGCTGATCCAGCCGGCTGACCTTTTTCTTTTTCACAGAAAGACACTCAGGCTGTGAGAGCTTTGGACCACACCCAGCCCACCCTCTCAAGTCCCATGACCTGTGTATGCAAGAGACAATGGCAGAGGAAGACAGAACCTTCCTTCCTTGTTGCCTGTGGCTCCCAATTTCAACATGGGGTGGGAATGCGGGGCTGTACTGATCTGTCCAAGAGGATGGTGTTTTTTTTTTCTTTTCCCCCAAAGCTGGTCAAAACTTGAACCAAAAGGAGTAGAAGTCTCTACTAGTACAGGCGTTCTAGACCTTGAAGCTTAGGTAGCCTCGCAACACAGTGATATAAAGAATAGTATCAAGGAGAAAATAAATAGAACTTCTGATTCAGTCACCTTGGGATGACCATTTTACATTTTTCCACCAAAAAAGCGTTAAACTTAATAGAAAAGAAAGGAATATGCTAAAAGTTTTACTGAAATTCATTTAACTATTTCTTCAAAAAGAGAAATAATGCACCTTCCTCTTTAGGAAATGTAACTCCTCCCAGAATTGACCAATCAGATTAAAAGCCCCTTGGAGCTGAAGGACACAAGGTGGTTTGGGGTGTTTTGAAGGGAACATGCTCAGGAATTTTTCAGAATGCTCATGTACTCAGCTCACAAACACACACATGAATGAAGCAATTAGAGGTACAGTATAATATGGAATGGAATTAATGGCTTTTTTTAATAAATAGAAAGCATGCTCAATTCTTTACTCAATTCTTTGAAATATATGTAGTTTGTGGATATAACTTTTTTTCCCTGAAAAGAAAAAAATGCTTGGTCCATCCACAGCGTACGTGCACTGTTTTGGAAGGCAGCTCTGCTCACCACTGTACCAGCAATGCCATGCCCGGTTTTAATTTGCTCAGAATCCTAGTGGGATCAGGAAAGTCAGTTATGACTTTATTGTTGTTTTTTTAAGGCATGCTTCCCTGCTACAGTGTTTACTTGCTGTTTTTTATTAGAGTTTTTGTGTTTAGGGTGATTTTGGCACAACCCTGGTTGGAGATAGGAGAGTTGACTTCAGTGTTCTTTTGGAATCCTGTGAGCCCTACAGTTACATGAAGGCTGGCGTATGTTTTACGGTTGAAATGGTGCCCTATTTTTAATGTGTTTCTTTTTTTTTTTAAGACCATTATTTTTTTTAAGGTATTTTAAAAACATTAAATTTTGGTGTAACAATTCTCTTTAGGGGAAAAAAAAAAGATTCTGGATGTAGACAGATTGCAGTTTATTTTTAGTTTATCTGGTCCAATAGTAGAACTTTTATTGATTTTTGAGTGCTCAGAATATTAGCTGACACATTGGAAGGGCTTAGTAAATACTGTGTTGAATGAGCGACTAAAAATGGATTCAGAATTATCCTATGGTTACAGTTTTAAGTTAGTTTCAGATAGAAAGACATTTCCTTAAACTTGTTCTCCGCTAAAAAAAACAGGGCTGACGAGGCAGAGGCAAAGATGGAAAAAACACTATGCTGATTAAACGGATGAACGTTTTCCAGTCGGCACTATTTATAATAGCATTTCATTTCTCAGTAGTCAGAAGTTTTTGTTTTAACAACTTTGATTAGTATGAGAATTTAATCTCTGAATAAATTGAAGAAAGGCCTTTTCCCTCTTTTATATATAATTTTCCACTTGAAGCAAGCAAAGACCTTTCTCAAACATTATTAAAGAGAAAGTTGCTTTTATTTCAACTTAAGAGGAAAAGAATGTTTAATATACTTATGATTGGGTGAAGGCAGGGCTTTATAATGAAATTTTCCTGGTCATCTTAATGATACAGGGTTCCCCTTCCCTCCCTTGTAAAAATAGATGGGATGGGGTGATTTATGATGAGGTAATTCTATAGGGGCATTTTATTGAATACGTAATCCCCAGAGAGATTTTCATGATGGCTGATAGCCCAGAGGCAGTGCTTGGAAAACAATTACACCTAACTTGTTGGATTGGGTCCCTCTTCTGTGGCATGAGTCTCATGTTTAGATTGAAAACAGGGCCATAGCAGGGTTCAGTTGTCTAGGTACAAGAATTTTATTTTCTAAAACATTATTTCAAATGAAAGAAATGGGCTCTGATTTTGTAATGCTCTGCATGCTAAAGGTCAAAATTCGTCCTCAGCAAAAACCACTGTGTACCTAATATTCAGACTTAGTTTCTGATGTACCAAATGAGATAAAGGAGATACTAGTCTGGGGCCCAGAGAAGAGTGTCAAAATAGAAACTTAATGGGTCAGAGTAGTTCAGAGAGAGCATCATTTGAAGCAAACGTGATTCTATAGAGTGGAGACAGGGGGCTACATCCCAGGACTCAGGCTAATTAGAGTTGCTGAGAGTCCCAGGGTGGTCTCAAAGCAGCTCCTATTTGAAAAGAGACCTTCTGATTTCCAAGGAAACTATTATAACACCTTAGCCTTAAATTTTCTCATTGTAGCAAGTTTGGTTACTGTAAGAAAAATGGTAAGTGAAAGGCCATCTTTTAAAAGGATTCACTGACTTGTCCCTGGAGGAAGGAGCTGTGAGTTAATGGGGAGTGTTAGTGGGAAATGAAAAGAGCCATTTGGTTTGAGAGCCCTGCTTGACTTACGAGTGTGGACAGCCCTCCGGGTGGGGCCTGGCCTCAACATAGGCAGCGGGGGTGGTGAGGTAATGATTTCCTTTTTTGGGTCTCCAAGAAATTTATTAACCGTGTATTCTAGATTCCCTGAGTTACCATCTTAATTGCTTCAGTTTCTCCAGATTCAGAACTGTCCATTCCATTTTAAGATTGCACTGATTCCTGCTACAAAAGCAGCCCACTGGTTATGATAGAAAAGGTTGGAAGTATACCATAGGAAAGAAAAAAATAGCTTCTGACTCAGTCAACTTGAGATATCCATCTTAGATTTTTTCCCATTTAAAAATTATACTTCATTTTATTGGCTGGAATATAGTAGAAGGAAAAGCAAATAATACACTAAAGCATTACTAAAATTCAGATGACTTTCTTTAAAATGAGAAATGTTGGTTCCTACAAGAGTCTTCTAAAGTTTGAGATATATGTGTCTTTTGTGTTGCTTTTAAACTCTTACTTGATTTTAGCTGCGTTCTATTGTATGCTGCTGCTCCTGCTAAGTCGCTTCAGTCGTGTCCGACTCTGTGCGACCCCATAAACAGCAGCCCACCAGGCTCCCCCATCCCTGGGATTCTCCGGGCAAGAACACTGGAGTGGGTTGCCATTTCCTTCTCCATATTGTATGCTAGACAGTAGCTAAGAGTGTGAAATTGTGCACTGTGTAATTCTATAGGTGAAGTAATCTTCATTCACATGGGTATTCCTAATTAGACTCCTGGAACATCCATTTATAAATTGAATGCAACTTTTTCTTATTTCCCCATCATTTAAAGGTAGAGGTAAGAATGAGGGAAGCATATTTCTTTTCCACAGGGGTTGGATAAGACCTTTAGATCAGATCTCTAGTGGTTCCAACAAAACAGGTCTTTCTCATTCTCTAGACTCTTGGCTTTTGCCTAAATATGATGTATAAAACTGAAGTGTTGCTAATCTCTTTAAACAATACATGAGGGATATGATTTTCTAACACCCTTAATACATTTGACAAGAGAACATCACAAACACTTACGTGTTATGTGCTCTTTCTTGCAAAGGACTGTCAGGAAAATGGATAAATTTAAGAGTAGAGTGGTTGTCTCTTCCTTCAAAAAGCTTACTGTTAACAGCATAGGCTAAAGCATTTTTACACGTCTGTTTACATTTCACAAACTTACTGTCTGTTTACATTTCACAAACTAAGTGCCAACCACAGTAGAATTCTTATAAAATGCTTCTCTGTATTTTGAAATCCAGGTAATCCTCAAACTTAATATCCTAAAATATAATGTCTCAGTTTTTTTAAAAACATTTTATTTGGTTGCAGCACTTGGGATCTTTAGTTGGGGCACATGAACTCTTGGTTATGGCATACGGGATCTACTTCCTGACCAGGGATTGAACCTGGGCCCCCTGCATTGGGAGCACAGAGTCTTAGCCACTGGATCATTGAAGGAAATCCTCATTTCTCAGCTTTGATGGAGAATCGGCTCTGTCTTTTTTTATGTTTGTTTTTAATAATTTCATTTGTTTATTTCCTTTGGACTGTGCTGGGTCTTTGTTGCTGTGCAGGCTTCCCTCTAATTGCAGCAAGTGGGGCTACTCTGTAGCTGCAAAGAGCGAGCGCCTCACTGTGGTGGCTTCCGTTGTTGCAGAGTGCGGGCTCTAGGGCGCATGGGCTGCAGCAGTTGTGGTTCCAGGGCTCTGGAGCACAGGCTCAGTTGTGGCAAATGGGTTTAGTTGCTTCACGCACAGCGTGTGGGATCTTCTGGGACTACGGATCGAACCTGTGTCTCCTGCACTTGGCACATAGATTCTTTACCTCTGAGCCCGGCTCTGTCACTTTTAGGACAAGGATTTTACAAAGCCTGATCTGTCACTCAGCACTTTACCTGGGCTTATTCTATAGGCATTTAAATCTTCCTTTTCGTTCTTGACCAACCTAGATAGTATATTAAAAAGCAGAGACATTACTTTGCCAACAAAGGTCCATCTAGTCAAGGCTATGGTTTTTCCCGTGGTCATGTATGGATGTGAGAGTTGGACTGTGAAGAAAGCTGAGCGCCAAAGAATTGATGCTTTTGAACTGTGGTGCTGGAGAAGACTCTTGAGAGTCCCTTGGACTGCAAGGAGATCCAACCAGTCCATTCTGAAGGAGATCAGCCCTGGGATTTCTTTGGAAGGAATGATGCTGAAGCTGAAACTCCAGTACTTTGGCCACCTCATGCAAAGAGTTGACTCATTGGAAAAGACTCTGATGCTGGGAGGGATTGGGGGCAGGAGGAGAAGGGGACGACAGAGGATGAGATGGCTGGATGGCATCACCGACTTGATGCATATGAGTTTGAGTAAACTTCGGCAGTTGGTGATGGACAGGGAGGCCTGGCGTGCTGCAATTCATGGGGTCTCAAAGAGTCGGGCACGACTGAGCGACTGAACTGAACTGAATCATACATGGAATTGCTTTGACTTTAGATGTATTGTTTAAATATACATATAATATGCCAGGCACTTTACATACCATATCACATTCAGTTCTCACAAAACTCTGTAAGGTTGAACAACATTAATTAACGAGCCCAAAATCACAATTGCCAGTAAGAGGTAGAGGCAAGATTTTAATCCCGTCAAACTCTAAATCTGTGGCCCAATTGGGAGCCCCAAGGCTGTGCCAGGACCCAGCTGCTGACCTACTACCTGTAGCTGTGCCATGACACGCTCACTTCCTTGGTTGAAAATGAGAACGTCATTCATCATCCTGGCATTTTACAGGGAAAAAACAGTAGGCTACAAATGACGTTATGCTGAAAGTCTTTTTTCTTTCCCCAGGGAAGGCTGCATGCATTTCTTCTGGCATCCATGGTATTAGTCCCATCGCCGAAGATGTGAGTCTCCTTGCTGCTGCTCTGCGGATTCAGGTTTGTCTGACCCAGTTATTTGAGAATTTTTGAGTTAATGAATACAAAGTTTTTAAAATAGTACTTGGATCTCACATTTTATTTTTTTAAGAAAAACCTATACATTTAATTACATGTGAGTAAAATTACTCCTGAGGCCCACTTGGATTATTTTGCAACTTTTGTTCCTTTCCATGACACAGTATCCCTGAATGATGCTTGGTATTTTCATAGTGTAGATACGTAAGCCATCAGATTTTACTTGTCTAACACCCTTTCCTTCCTACCCCTATTAAAGAACATGGTCAGCAGCGGAAGGAGATGGCTCCGTGAGCAGCAGCACCGCAGATGGAGACTTCACTGCTTGAAACTTCAGCCTCTGTCCCCTGTACCAAGGTATTTGTTTATACTGACATCAGCTCACCTTAGATACCCAAAGTTATCCACTGGATGGGGGCAAAACTCACGGTCTTACGGCTTTGATGGTAGATAGCGTTCTCTAATCAAATTGCTGCACTGTTTTTTCTGTCCTTTAATTCCTCCAAAATTAAATAATAGTGAGCATGTTTACCATAGTCTATCAATTCTAAGATGTAGATTTTTTTCATACCTCTGAAATCAGCATGCACCTTCCTGTCAGATGTATCTCATGTTCAGTGGTAGTGTTTTTTCTTAAAATAATAGTACCTTAGATTTGACAAAATATGGTACTTTTTGGAATATGCTTTTCAGTGTCAGAGATGCCCAACACACACAGTCAGCTTGGTCTGCAGGGCCTTGTAGGTTTCTTTGTTGGGGGTAAATGACCAACCAAACCAATCACTATTCCACGTGGGAGTGGAGCTCCACTTTGTTCAGAACATGGTGGTATCTGCTCTCTGACAGGACACTCTGGGACAGTCCAGATGGATATTTTCTTGAGTGATAGTTAATGAAGTGAAAGCTACATATTCCCTCTGTATGAATTTGGAAATGCAAACTGCGAGACAGTCTCAGCATGTGATTTTAGAACAGTTCGTTAGATAAGCTATCTCAGCCAGATAGATGACAGATGCATTTTCCAGCCTCATAGTGAATCCCCTATGGTTGCCCCTCTATTACTGAATTGGCCCAACCCACTTCCTGCAGGGGGCACCCTTAAGGCCAGCGATTAAACAGGTGATCCTGCCTGCCGTCTTGGAATACACAGAATGTAAGCAATAACACCACCAGGAACGGACTCATTTTTCACTTGATAACCAGTTACTTTTCAGAACTGACCTGTTTCCTTGGGTCAGAGCCAACCACTATGATTCGATTATACCCACCAGGCTGGTGAAACCCTCTAAGCTGTTTTCACTCCTCAAATAGACTAAACATCTTAGTCATCTGGTTCATTAATACATAAATTCCAAGGAATGTTCTTTGTCATAATCATCCCTATATTCGTGCTGTTTCATAAAATATTTCTTGATTACTTATTTTGTTATCACACCTTCATTTTTAGAAGTCAATGAATAAATTCTGTTCTCAGAGAGCTTAGAAAAAAAATTGAGAAGAACTCAGCCAAATTGTGTACCAAAGTCTTTGTACAAATCCAAATAAATCCACTTGGAGGGGAAAAGCCCTTAAATTGCTTAAGCAAATCTGACTTCTAGAGCCACTGGGGAAAGAAAGTCAGGCTGAGTAGTTTATAAATCACTCAGAAAATCAGAATGATGTCACCGTCACTCTTCAGCTAGTGAAGAGAAAACCTGGGAGACATTCCAAGAGTAGCCTATTCAATTTAGGATGTTGTGGGAGGAGAGAGACAGAAAAAAAGGTATAGCCAGGAGGGTAAAATGAAGTGGGACCATGGACAGTGAAGCAGGGAAGAGAACCGGAAAGGAAAAAGGGATCTGGAGGAGAGGTTAGATGCGTGTGTAGTCACTCAGTCATGTCTGACTCTTGGCGACCCCATGGACTGTAGCCCACCAGGCTCCTCTGTCCATGGAATTCTCTAGGCAAAAATACTGCAGTGGGTTGCCATATCCTTCTCCAGGAGATCTTCCCCACTCAGGGCTCAAACCTGGTTCTCCTGTACTGTGGGCAGATTCTTTACTGTCTGAGCGACCTACCTTGCTGCAGTCACAGAGCTCCACCCACATCCGGGCCAAGACACCCTTCCCCCTCTCCAGCTCAAGTGTGTGTTGGAAGTAGCTTTATTGTGACTTCTTGCACAGAGGTCAGATTTCACGGGTCATAGAGGAGAACACGAGATAATATGAGGACTGAGAGTAGATTGTCTGCAATAGCAACAGAAAAAAATAGAGCCTGCCAGTGGAGAGACCGCTGTGCCCCAGAATTGGGGCTCCAGGACCAATCAGGAGACAACTGCACCATCAGCCTAAGTCACAGACAGGTGGATTGGACAAACTCCCGATAAGAAAAGCAGCTGAGCTCAGGAGCCTTCTGAGAAGCTGAGCACATGCTGATTTCCGTAGCATTCCTGTCGAGATGAGCGACAACGTGTGCATCATTGTTTGCCCAGCGACACTCCGGAGTTCCTAAAACTTCCTGTCTCTGAAGTTGAGCTTCAGGGCACTAGCTCCATTTACCGACAGTTATGTAATTAATGAAATATTTTGAAATGCAGTTTTGGACTTGAACTAGGGAAGCGATAGGAAAAGTATGGACACAGATGAAACACAAGAGCATTTCCACATATTTGAATTGCCAAGAGACACATGTGGCTAGCCCAGTAGGAAAGCATTATGCAATAAGCCCCGTATTCCTGGTTGAAGAATTCAGTGATGACCCATAGAAGACCCTGTGCTCTAATCATGGTATTATCTTTAAGGGTGGCCTTTGGGCACATTGTAATATACCTTCTCCTTTCCTATGACAGAGGTGTATCCTTATACCTGGACAGAAGTTTAGAATTATGAGTTTTGAAGTTGTTTCTCTGTCTAAAAGGAATGTACTGTTTTCTCATGTACTTTAATTGTTAGCAGTTGCACATAATCCTACTTGGCAAAGAGGACCACAAGGCATTTGATTTAATTGTTGGCGTGGTGGGTGGATGTTTTCTACACTAGCAGCGACCACCTAAGCTGAGCAGACTCTCTTACCTCTTCTATTCCCCCCGCCCAGTGATATCGAGATTTCGAGAGCACAGACTCCAAAAGCTGTGGAGATCCTTGCCAAGGAGATAGGATTGCTTGCAGATGAAATTGAAATCTATGGCAAAAGCAAAGCCAAAGTACGTTTGTCCTTGCTGGAAAGGTTAAAGGATCAAGCAGATGGAAAATACGTCTTGGTTGCTGGGTAAGAGCTATTTTTTAAATCTCTTTCACTAAGAATTCACGTTTGTAAAACTCTGTGCCCTATTTATATCGCCACACCCCTCCAATCCATCCTCTTCTCCAACTTGACATTATTTTATCCATTTCACTTGGTACTCCTTCATTTGATGTGAGATAAGTTTTTATTTTCAGTGCAAACCAAATGAGCCCCCTCCACAGAATGTAAAGTGTTAAACAGTTCCTAATCCAGGGCTTGGCTTTCTGTTTCTCATATTGTGTTTTGATCACCCTAGTTCCGCCTTGAATTTTTCATTTTGCTTTTCATGATTAAAATCAAAGTAAGAATTGAAAGTAAAAATATTTTGAGCTGAACAGTGTGCTTTTGGGGGTTCTCCTTAGAAATAACATTGAAAAATGAACAGATACTTGTGTGAGATGTCAGACTTTTCAGTTAGTAACCTTAATATTTATGATTTTGCATTATAAAAACTCATTTCTCTTTCTTGCATTTCAGAATTAATGTTGGGTTGTTTACATTTATGTCACTCATTTTATAAAAGGCAAATGCATGGTTTTCTTGAGAAGGAGCATTGGCTTTATTTTGCCTCTTAAAAAAAAAAAAATAATACATTCACCAGCTGAAGAACGATAGAAAACAAGGGATTTCAAATATTTATTTAATGTGACCCGAGGGAACATCAGGAGACCATATAAATTCCTTTGTTGTCTTGAAATGTCATTGCATTGACTTACTAATGATATATAGGCCAAGGCTTGGGGCACAAAGCCTTATTTATTAACAGGAAGAGACATTTCTGTTATAACTGGACTTGACTCGTAGTGAGTTGTTTTTTACGTATCTAATTATTCATGTAAGTGCTCTCTTTTTCTGATTATAAAAATCATGCATACTTGTAAAATTTGAAAAATACAGAAAGTTATAAACAAGAAAGTATAAACAGCTGTTCACATTTGAGACCATCTTGACACAGATGCAGTCCGTCATAAATGCAGTCACGCTGCACACACTGTTCTATGAGCAAGCAGATTATTAACAGTGTGTTGTGTACCTGTCTCCATGTGAGTCAGCGTAGAGCTCTGTTATCATTTTGCATGACTGCATGACATGCTACTGCTTACATCCAGGTTCTTCAGCGTGCTGGGGGATGGGACTGGTGGGAATGGTGGGAATGGTGGTAAAAGTACCTGGCATGAGGGTGGGTTCCATTTTACAATCTTCCCAGCACTGAGAAGTGCAGCTATGGCTCAGCCACTGATAATACAGCATGTTTCTAATTCTTTGAGTGTGTTGAGGCAGAAAAAAAGGTCTGTAAATATCATAGAGATGTCCCATAATTTATTTAAGCAGTTCTCTGATGACGGGGTCTTAAATTGTTTCCCATTTTTGGCCATTATAAACAGCGCTGAAATTAACAACCATGGGCATGCATCTTTGTGCTTTTATCCAATGATGTTCTCAGGAAAAAAATCCCTGGAGATGAACTCAATTTTTCATTCCTGCAAATAGAGATAAAAGTACAAATAAAGCAAGATAGCATCCTTAGTATTACCTCTTTGATGGAAGAGTGATTTCTTTATTTTCTTCCTCTGCCTCCTTCAGCCTCCCACCTCCTTGTGCTCTTCTCAGTCTTCTTTGGTTGTTGCTTTCTTGAAGGGATGGAGGGCTAGAGTCATTCAATGACTGTGTTTTCTTAGGGATTCATACCTTGCTGCAGCTCCTCGATTTTGTGGCTTAAACCTCTGTCAGGCTTCCAGACTCATGACAGCTAGATTCCCAATCCTAGGGGATCCTCTCCAACCTAGGAACCCCAACCCTGATGCCCCCATAACTGAGCTTCAGGAAACCTCTTCGAGAGCAGCTGTTGGCCCCATTGGAGGCACCCTCTGGAGCAGATCTGTGGAAGGAGCCAGCTGACTTGGGGGGACTCCTGGGTCCAAGATTTTGGAGTAAATATCTAGTCATCGTTGCTTTTCTGGAAGTGTGCTTGATAAGAGTTTGTTTACAATGAATACATTAACTCTTAGACATGAAAAGTGAAAGTTGCACAGTCGTGTTCAACTCTTTGAGATCCCATGGACTGTAGCCTCTTTCATGGAATTCTCCAGGCAAGAATGCTGGAGTGGATTGCCATTTCCTTCTCCAGGGGATCTTCCCAACTCAGGGATCAGACCCGGGTCTGCTGCATTGCCGGCAGATTCTTTACCAACTGAGTCACTAGGGAAGCCCTATTAGACATGAAGAACTTCCAAAACAAATTGAGCATCTTATCCACATATTTGTCATCCCTTCTCCCAGGCTTTAAGTGCTCTTGGTAGGCAGGTTTGCTGGTTTTTTTCACCGTGCTTAAGAGAGGAGGGATTAAGAAAACTCAGGAGGATGCAGTCTCAGTTTATGAAGGAGGAATCAGGCAGCCATTTTCCACATGGAGTGGCTCTGTTTTGAGCTTTGTCAGTATTGGAAATAAAAGCACAAATCTAGACAAGACCCTGCCCTTCACTGGGGACACAGAATTGATATTTCTGAAACAAAGCCTCTGGTGTATCATTATCAGATTCTAACGTGAAGTCATACCATCAAGGCCTGGCCTCCGGCCACGTGCCGAGAGTGCCCACCAGCCTGGCCGTCTAGTCGCTGCATGTTGGCCCACACCCAGTAGAGTGTTGTTCTGCACTGGCTCTGCTGGCCTTTTTGTGTGTCACTGAGCTGAAGAAGACTGGCTGCTATGTTGTACATGGAAGTGAAAATTAAATCCGAATTCTCAAGTAGAGATTTAACCCCAAGAGATCAACAGTTCTTTTTCTGAAACGGTGATATAAATTCCCTTACAGACCTATGAAGGAACGAAAATCCAATTGTATTCCTTTCACCTGCATTAAAAAAGAAGCCATGAGTGTAGGACTTTGAGATGTATATATGCATCTGTCACAGAGTTTGATGGTTTTTAGAAAATAAATACCTCACTACATTCTATAAGACAGGAAGGAATAAACTCCCCTCACCAACTCAACAAGGGGTATCTTCTTAAGTGTATAAACTGCCTTTGTTATCTAATCTTTTAATAGCTGCATGTTAGAAATCAGTTTACAACAGCAAGACAGTAATTTTATTTGTAGTCTAAAATGAAAACTTCATTTGAAATAAAATCATCTTTAATTTTGGTCAGGTAATAATGGAAAAGTGACATTATCAAGCCGTTATACACATGGTTGCAGCTTCTTTAGAAAAAAAATTACCCATCCATTAAGTGGAGAATTTTTTTCCTTTTCCTGAAAGGTATTTTTTTTTATCTGAAAATTACTTTGTTCCATCGACTAAAAATTTAGCGTAAAGAAAAGTTAAAAGGAGAAGACAATCTCTCATTACTCAGAAGTATTCAAAATTATTACATTCTCTTCCAGAATTTTATCTCTGCTTCTTTTTTTACACATTGAAATTATGTCATAAATACCGTTTTGTATCCTGCTTTTATCCCTGAATACTGTCTTTTCTCATGCTTTAGAAAAATTCAAATACCCAAGTAATTTTTCAATAGACCTAAATAACAAATATTTGTTATTGTACACTTGAATTCATGTACAAATGTGATTTAAATATATCAACAGTGGGATTAAAATATAAAACCGTGGGATTAAAAAAATCTTCTACTATTAATAACCCAAATGCAAAACAGATTAATTCGTTTTTAAAAGCTATCCTTCAAACTTTAGTACTTTTTATTCCATCAGAATCATCTGTATTTCATCAGCTACACTTCGCGTGGTATTTACACCTACACGTCACTTGATTTGCTCGGCCTGACAAAATGAAAAGTATTGGGAATTGTTCAGGGAAAAATGCCAAAAGAATCTTAGGGGCTCTTGAGTTTTACATATTTTCCCAGTTACACTAATGAAAAGGAATTTGTTTGAGAACTTGACTCGAAGTGCAGCTGCAGGGCGTTGAAAGTGTATGGGTCTCCATCCGTCCTTCACTGATTTCCATACAGAAGTTTTTAGAATTTCTCTGAATCGCATGGACTGAGCATGTCAAATCTGTGAATACGCTGAATTTCACATTAAAGAAAACTTTTCACATCACTATTTTTTTCCTCTAGAGTGCTAAATAGCTGATTTGATTTTATTTATCTTTTAATGCTTCAAACAGTTTTGGTCAGTGTAAAAATAACTCGATTGACTTTTCTAAAGTTTCAGTTTTCTGCTTTGGTTAAGTATTTAAAGATCTGTGAGTTTTTCTTCTGTTCGCATGGCTTGCAGAGCAGAACAGAATATTTAGAAGCAACCAGGGACTTTGAACTGTTGGCCTCAGTCAATTGTGATGGGAAACACAACCAAGTGAACCACAGTTACCCATTTTTATCATTAGGTTTAAAAAGGTTTTTAAAAAACCTTCCAAATCCTGCCCATGCCTGGGATGAGCGATACGTATTCAAATCCTCTTTAAGCAAAGATCTTTGGAGTTCACGGTTCAACCCATGGCTAATGGCAATAATACTGTCCAACAGGATTCTAGATCTCAAGAAACGGATCAATTTTATGACTTCTTTCTGCATAAGCAATCTCTTTGACCTTTGAGTAAACGGTAAGCTTCTTTTAGTAAGAGTCCAAAATGTCACGAGGACTTTCCAGGTGACTCAGTGGTAAAAAGACTCTGCCTGCCAAGCAGAAGGTGCAGTTTGATTCCTGGGTCAGGAAGATTCCCCTTGAGAAGGAAACAGCAACCCACTCTAGTATTTTTGCCTGGGAAATCCCATGGACAAAGGACCCTGGTGGACTACGGTCCATGGGATCTCAGATTTGGACCTGACTTAGCGACGAAACAACAACAAATTGTCACAGAGTACTTTAGTTCATTGTTTACTGGTAGTTGACAATGAATAACATTTTGTCTTGGGAAAGGTGTCATTTCTTTTCCTAATGTGTTTTGCTCATCTGTGCTTGGACGCGTGACAGAAATGCGGTAGAAATAGTCCTTCACTTCAGCACACTTGTAGTAATAATGCCCTCAGAAAAGTTAGAGAATAAGCACAAAATGATTCCTGGGGGAGGGAGCAGGTGAATCTCCTGGGAGGAGAAGAGGAAGATAATGAAGCAAACCCACAGTTCCATCTCCATAAAGTTCTTACAGAAAAGGAAATTAGGTTAACATGGCGCTTGTTCTTTCCTAAGTCAACTGAATCATTGGGAACCTGAGCTAAAGATCGTGAGACAACAATTAAGCCAAATCTTGATGCCAAATGTAGGAATGAGGCAAAATAAAATTTTTATTGTAACCCTCTTTTGATTGCTCCCCATAAATACTTCCTACTTTCTGGTTTTCCTGAATTGTATTAGTTGGCAGAACACGAAGCAGTCCTGTGTTTCTAATTAAGAGTTGGATGGTTAGCCGAAGCTTTTGGGAGGTCATCTCTGGGCGTGTCTGCTCTTGGCTCTCTCCGGCAGCGATGTGAGTTATCCTTGGGGATGAAAATATAATCCTTCATGTGACATATTTAAGTCAAGCCTGTATTCAAGTAAAGCCCATATTCCTTTGCAGGCCATAAAGGCCACTGGAGTACTTAACCCACCCTACGTGTGACCTGCATTTTCTTGAAGATCATGACGCCTTTGGCTTTTGGCTGGAGCTCTGCTTCTCTGAGCAGCATTCCGGTCGGCTCACCAGCTATGTTGTCGCTAAATTGAGCGACTGATTATCACTGGACCACATCTGAGGCTGTGGCCACTTCCTTGGTTCCCCTGTCCCACCTGTGTCTCCTGTCAAGGCTTCCCTATCGTTCTTAATTTCCTTTTGCTCTTTTCTTCTAACTGTTCCCCTAGAGACAGTGTTCTTAACAATTCTGTCTTTATCCCTTTTGTGCTTTGTTCACTGGGTGGTCATCCCCATTCCCATGCTTTATATGACTCATTGTCAATAACAACTTCCATCCATAGAGATAACCTAGTGAAATCAGACCATTTGCCTGGATTTAATTTCCTGGTTTATTAATCCATGTGGCCTTGAGCAGGTTGCTTAAAATTGCTGTGCCTCAGTGTCCTCATTTATCAAATGAAGATAAAAAGTAACCCAGTAAATATAAAGCACAGGACCTAGGATATGAATTACCCCAAACTGACTCTCACTTTTATCTGACTAATGCTTATTCATTTGTCAGGTCTCAGATATCACTTCCTCCAGGAAGTCTTCCTTGATGTCCCAAATCTAATTAGATCATCCTTCCATGTACTCTCAAAATACAGTCTTATTGCCATTTCCCCTGTCTCAGCATTTCTCAAATTCATTGTAATTGCCAGTTTAGCTCTTCATATCTCCCATTGGCTATGGGGCTTCCTGCTAGCTCAGACAGTAAAGAATCTGCCTGCAATGCAGGAGAACCAAGTTTGATCCCTAGGTTGGGGAAAATCCTCTGGAGAAGGGAATGGCAACTCACAGTACTCTTGGCTGGAGAATCCCACAGACAGCAGAGTCTAGTGGGCTACAGTTTGTGGGTTCGCAAAGAGTCAGACATGACTGAGCAACTAACACTGCACTACTACTATCTCCCATTGACTGTAAGCTCTGTGAGGTCAGCAGTGGAGTCCACCATGGTTATCACTGTGTCCCCAGGGTCTAGTAACCTGGACTTAATGCTACTCAAGATATATTTGCTGAAAGAGTGATTGTATAGCCGTGGTAGTCTGAGATAGTTGCGTTGCTTCTTTGTGATCACATCGCTGCATTTTGTAGGTCAGAAAACTCTGCCGTCAGTTTTGTTGTGGTTGACTGTCCTAGACAATTCGGCTCATACCCTCTAACTCATAGAAGACTAAACTGTAAGCCCAAAGAAGTGTTTTAAAAACTTGTAGCACTGGATGGAGGAGTCTGGTAGGCTGTGGTCCATGGGTTCGCTAAGAGTCGGACACGACTGAGCGACTTCACTTTCACTTCTCACTTTCATGCATTGGAGAAGGAAATGGCAACCCACTCCAGTGTTCTTGCCTGAAGAATCCCAGGGACAGAGGAGCCTGGTGGGCTGCCGTCTATGGGGTCACACAGAGTCAGACACGACTGAAGCAACTTAGCAGCAGCAGCAGCACTGATTAGTATAGGCTAAGGAACAATTTCATGGGTCTTTTCTTGGGAATGTAATACTCGCCTGTCCTGTTTCTTATACTGTGATGTTGTGAACGTGTGATGCTTGGCTTTTTAGGGTGTGTGCTCAACGGTGAGCCCCCAGAGCAGAGGTGACCGCCTTAGTGTGTTTAGGAGCTGTGGACTTATTCCTTCTAAATATTTGAAGGGTTGTTGTTTGGAAGGGGAGTAGGCTAAGTGTGTCTGTAGGAATGCTAACATCTCTGCTTTAGGACAAACAACTTGTCTAATTGTAAAAGTTATCAGGAAATGAATGGGCCATCCTGGGGTAATGAGCCTCCAGCCTGGTTTGTGTTCAAACATGGCTAGAAAAGCCACGGACACGATGGCAAGAAGGAGACAGATGAGTGGGGACATTAGAATCCCGTCTAATGGACAAGTCTGGCCCCACCTCACCATGTATGGACCATTGACTTAGGCTTGGTGCCCACATAACATCCTCAGTAAATGGCCCTGGAAGAACAAATGCCAAATTATCCATCAACAAGAAATGACGTCAGCTTAATTATTAAATCACTTTGATGGATACGTTTATGCCATTTCCTGAAGTTGATAATGTTATTGGCACTGCTAAATAACTTCTTTTAATTGGCTCTTTTGGTACAGATGTATCTGTATCTTGACTTTTAAGTGTGGATTTTGTGATGTAAGTGAACCGCAAAGGTCCATGGAAGTTGAGTGATGGAGGGATTTTGGCGTGGCCTGGTCTCTACTGGTCTCCTTCGATTTGGTTCCTGTACCATAGATTGATTTTGCATAGGTTGTCTAGAAAACATTATTAAAGTAACTGTTTTTTTCCCAAATCAGGATCACACCCACCCCTCTTGGAGAAGGAAAAAGTACAGTTACAATTGGGCTTGTACAGGCATTGACTGCGCACCTGAACGTCAACTCCTTTGCCTGTCTCAGGCAGCCTTCTCAAGGACCAACTTTCGGAGTTAAAGGTAATTTATCTAACAGCTAGTATATACATTGGAAAAGACCCTGATACTGGGAAAGATTGAGGGGAGAAGGAGGAGGGGACAGAGGATGAGCTGGTTGGATGGCATCATTGATTGAGTGGACATGAGGTAGAGCAAACTCTGGGAGACAGCGAAGGACAGGGAAGCCTGGCGTGCCACAGTCCATGGGGTGGCAAAGAGTCAGACACTGAGCAACTGCACAGCAACAACAATAAATACCTTTCAAAGCAAAATTCATCACCAGCAAATGTGGAACCAGCAAGTTTCGTCCCTACAAGCACGCCCCACTCCCCAACGCACTACCCTGCACTCAGTAGGTGGAGGTCGCCTGGACTTGGTCCTCCCACCAAGAGAGCTGCAGGGGGAGGTCTGAGTGGAGCTCCCCAGGAGACCCATCCCCTTCCTTCACTCAGACAGTGGTCCATCCAGCTTTTGCTCAGGATCCCAGCCTTGAGCAGAAGCCCTCCATTTCAGCAGTTCCTCCTTTGGTGAGTGGTTTTAAAATGCTGCCATTCATGCCGGTGTTTTATCGTCCCCACCAAGGTAAAAGGTCTTTCCATCGAAACAGAGACCCCTAGGTCGGCCCCCAAGCCTCATCTCATC
>NW_011494720.1:868031-877819 GCF_000754665.1 Bison bison bison
TCTCATCAGAGCTGCCTTGTGGGGCTGCAGGAGCTCTGGAAGCTGACTGTGGACTGGGGCATGAGGTGAAGTTCCTCTGTGGCTGTGGTTGTGCTGAGATCTGGCTCCTACATGTTCACTCATCTTTTTTCATCGGTTTATCGTGAATCATTCTTCAGCTCACTTTGTAACAGCATTCATTGCCACAATTCTTGTTCTCAGTACTTTGTGGTTTTTAGCAGTATTATATTTATATTGCTGTTACAAGTATTAATAATTCCTAACTTTAAGTACTCTTAGAATGTCGTATTTTATGTAGTGCAGTGAACACTAAACTTGGACAAGAAAGCTGGGGTTTTATTTGTGGCTATCTTCCTTACTGCTGTGTGACCTTTAGCCAGTCATAACCTCTCTGAGCCACAGTTGTAAAAGGCATATAGTACTAGGCTTACCAATTTGTTGTGAGGACCAAATAGTATATAAAAATACGGTAAACTGTAAAATAATAATGGATGCACAGGGTATTGTTTTAGGAAAGAGAAGTCTTTTTAATGTGATAACTTTACTATTTTGAGGGATAAACATTATGATAAATCGTACATACTATTAACTAGAATAAACTGATAGAGTCTATAATATGTGAATCTGTTTATCAGGTAGATTTTATTTAGGAAACATTTTTTGGTACTTAAATTCATGCACATTTTATTAAAAAAATTTTTTTAAATTCTTATTGGAGTGCAGTTGCTTGATAATGCTGTGCTAGTTTCTACTGTACAGCAAAATGAATCAGCCATGTATTTACAAATATCCCCTCCCTGTTGGACTTCTTTCCAATCAGAGCACCACAGTGCATTGAGTCGAGTTCCCTGAGCTGTACAGTATGTTCTCAGTTAGAAAACTAACATCTATTTTCTACACAGTATCAATAGTGTATATGTGTCAATGCCAATCCCCCAATTCATCCCACCCCCCTTCCCCCTTGGTATCCATACATTTGTTCTCAATGTCTGTGTTTCTGTTTCTGCTTTGTAAATAGGATCGTCTATACCACATGAGCACTTTAGATAAAGCATAGCCATATCTAATAATTAATGAAATAATCCCGTATTTGGTGTAACAACATTTGCCACATTATGCTTGTGTGTGCTGTGTGCTTAGTCGCTCAGTGGTGTTCGACTCTTTGTGACCCCGTGGACTGTAGCCTACCAGGCTCCTGTCCGTGGGATTCTCCAGTCAAGAATACTGGAGTGGGTTGCCATGCCCTCCTGCAGGGGATCTTCCCAGCCTGGAAATTGAACCCTCGTCTCCTACATTGCAGGCGTATTCTTTACTGTTTGAGCCACCACCATGGGAATCCCATGGATACTGGAGTGGGTAGCCTATCCCTTCTCCAGGGGATCTTCCTGACCCAGGAATTGAACCGGGGTCTCCTGCACTGCAGGTGAATTCTTTACTAGCTCAACTACCAGGGAAGCCCGTATTATGCTTACCCTCTTCTAAACAAAGAGACCAAAGTCCTTCAAAGTCCTCAATACAGAGCGGGACATAGGGGGAACATGCCCCCTTTCTGTTCTCCTTTGCCATACCAGTAATGCTTCTCAGTGCCTGTACTTCTTACATCTTGGGGATACATCCCTCCCTGTTGGGTTTGAGGAACCGTTTCCCTGGGGCTCCTGTGTAGCTGTACTTGGGCAACTCATCTCAAATGCTACCTGCTCTGTTGTTTAGGAGGAGCTGCAGGTGGTGGATATGCCCAGGTCATCCCTATGGAGGAGGTAAGATTTCAAAGAGATACGTGTCTTATCACTGTTTTTCCCTCCTGGAACCTTATAGACCCATAGTACTTTATCTTCCAACCCAAAGTCCTAAAGGCTTTGAAAACCAGAAGTGTTTGCATGACTCATTTGGGAGCAAAACCTGACATTTACTGTTAGGAACTTCTTGTGGATTTTGTCTATGCTGCTTGTTGTAAATATTCATAAATTTTTCTGCAGAAATACTGTTTTTGATTAATGGATGCTGACCTGGACCTTGCTTGGAATGTTTTATAAATAGATTATGTACATCACACTACCTTTCTGCATTCCAAAAAATTCTGAGTCCCAAAACCCACCTCAGGGTTCTGGGTGAGAGGATGCAGAGCTATATCTCCATGTGTTATTCTGCTGAATTCAGGAAGGCTGGACTCTTCACCTCTGTGGATTGAGACTGCAAAATCAAATCCAGCCGGCCGTCTATATCCCCAGGTTCCACATCCATGGTTTTTAACAGTTGCAGCTTAAAAACAGAAAAAAAAATTTTTTCCAGAAATTCCAAAAAGCAAAACTTGAATTTAATGCACACTGGCAGCTATTTCCATAACGTTTACTTGGTATTGGGTATTTATGATAAGTAGTCTCGTGATGATTTAGATTATACTGGAGGATGTGTGTATGTTTGTATACAATACTACCCTATTGGACATAAGGGACTTTGAGTGTCTGGTTTTCGGTGTCTGCGGGAGTCCTGAAACCAGTTTCCCATGGAGGGATGACCATGGTTCCAGGGAAGAATGGTCCAAAAGCAGCAGTGGTGTCAGTTCTTTTTTCTCCAAGATCACCTTCTTCCACCCACGTAATCCACCCCGCGTAACTCTTGCTGGTCCCCTGGGTCTAACCATGACCAGGTCCCATCAGTTCCACTCTTTGCATCAGTCTCTTGGGTCAGGTCCTAAGAAAACTTCCTAAACCCGTGTCTGAGCAGGTTACTTTCCTGCTGTGTTTGTCTCAACAGGGACTCCACCACTGTCTGTCCAGCACAGCACAGCCAGTCCCCGTGTGCCTGTGTTCCTGCTGTCTCCCCAGCCACCCGCCGTCTCAACTTCCCACAAACCACACTGTCTCTCTCCACCCTGTCAAGCTCCTTGGATTCCTGCTCTCTCGTCTCTTGGTTCCAAGTCTGGAAGGTTTTTCCCTTCCTTCCCTGCCCTCTCTGCCCAGCTCACACATCCAGCTTCTTTTCCATCCATCCGACACATCTCTTCCTTCTCCACGTTTACCTCCCTGTGGTCCCCTGGCCATGGTGGAGCCCACAGGCCTCAGCACTTAGCAGCATGCCCAGCACTAGGGGGTATTTGTTGTTTATGCTGAAGGACAAAAACCTGTCTGTCTGTACTTAGTCACCGAGTTGTGTCCAGCTCTTTGTAACCCCATAGACTATAGCCCGCCAGACTCCTCTGTCCATGGGGTTTCCCAGGCAAAAATACCAAAGGGGTTTGCCGTTTCCTCCTCCAGGGATCTTCTCAACCCAGGGATCAAATTCATATCTCCTTCATCTCCTACATGGGCAGGTGGTTTCTTTACCACTGAACCACTTGGAAAGCCTTTAGTTGAAGGAATAGTTGTTTTTTTGTTTGTTTGTTTGTTTGTTTTAACCCATGGAGATGTCAGCACCATGGAAACTGGAGGGAAATTTTGGCTGTTCTTTAAATATTGGGAGTGGGAATGAGAATGAATAGTCCGAGGTTTTGCAGAAAAGAAGAGCCCTGGGCCCCACATCTGCAGGGGCATGAGTAATATTCACAATCTGGGCATCTTCAGAGCTGGGGCCAGGGTGGGGATGCAGTGTGAGGAATGTAGCCTGGGGAGCAGCTGAGGGTTTTGCTGTCGAGGATGGAAATAGCCTTGGTGTTCACTGTCATGTGCCTATGCCAAATGGAGGTGTAAGATAGTCAGGGCTATCTTATGATAGCTGAGTAGGTGAAACGCAGGCAGTTTGTTCTTGAATTCAAGGACCTCCAGTGTCTTCTCTGTCTATCCATCCTCAGCTCTGAGCAGAGTGCCTGCTAGAGTACCTGTATTACTTGTTCAGAAGTTAATTTCTTTTTAAAAAAGCTACTTGTATGTGTTTTCAAATGATTGCTTCTTTACAAAAGTGAAAATCTGGAAGCAACTTAAATAAAAAATTTTGTTATATATGCATGACTATACAGCCCCTGTGAACAGTAGCCATACACAAACAAGATATTTTTTTTTCTTTGCTTACTTCTTAATTTTTTTAAATTATGAAAATATGATAGCACATTTACAGGAGACTTGGAAAATATTACAAACTTGGAACAAAGTTACATATAGTTCTACGATGTAGTACAGTTATTTTTTAAGTAGATAAATTAAGGTTTTTAGTTGGAGTTTTAATATCAAACTGTCAAAAATTAATAGAATGAATATACAGAGAAGTAGAAGGATATACTAGACCTGAAAAGCACTATAAACCAATTAAATGTAATTAAGATTTATAAAATTTTCACACAACAGTAGGATACAAATTTTATACAAGTTCCATAGGCTATAAACTAGGAGTCACTGGAACATATTCAGGGGCATAACAGCAGGTTCAAAAATTTCATGGTGTGAAGGTATTGAAATCATACAAAGGTTCTCTTAGCAACATAAAGAAATACTGTGTTGTAAAAAAAAAATCAGGGAATTAACATGTGATGCAGTATTATTAACTAAAGTACAGATTTTGTTCAAATTTCACAAAATTTAATGCTAGTCGCCATTATTTATTTTCATACCTCATTCAAGGTTCCAGATCATATTTAATTGCACTGAGCAGCTATAGCTACATGCAACAAATTTTGATAAATTTTCTTTTCATTTTTCTACTATGACAAATATTTTCTAATTTTCCTAAAAATGGACATTTAATTTCCAAATACATGGGATTTTTAAAGTATCTTTGATATCAACTTCTCATTTTGGTACTATTTTCTCATTTAAAAGCTTTGTTCTCTTCCATCACACCCTGTATTTTTTTTTTTTTTCAGTCTTCTGACTTTATTGAAGCTTTCAATGGCTAAGTCAAAGATCTCTCTTTGTAAATGTCACATTGCACTTGAAACTATGTGGGTTGTTTTCCAATATCTTTTGATATTGATCTCTACAATACGCTTTTAAAGAAGTTAACAGATTACAAATATGCTAATTCTGCATGTAATAATCATGTGTGCGCCTAAGATTAGAAGAAAAATAACAGAAATATGAAGTTGTGATGGTGATACATTTTTTTCTCTTTCTTCGGCTGTCACATTTTGTATTTTTCTGTTTCTACTGTGTGTTTTGTTCCCTGCGATGTTGCCAAGTACATTTGATATGATATTATTTTCCTAATTATAAAACAGTACATAAAAAAAATAAATAAAATAAAACAGTACATAAAAGTACGTAAAAAAAGAAAACCAAAATAAGGAAACCAATCATTAACTCCACCAGAATTGTTCCCCTCTTAACCTGAAAAAGGAAGGATTTAAAAGTGGAAAATCCCGACATTGGTTTTTCTGATTTAGGCTTTGTAAAACATACCTAACCATTGTAGGGGTGTGCAATTAGCATATTATTTTGTTTAGTCAGAAAGCTCTTCAATACTGCAGATGGTTGTTTGAAGCAAGTTAGATGTTTCATTTCATTTTCTAGTTCAACCTTCACCTTACTGGGGACATCCACGCCATTACTGCTGCCAATAATTTGCTGGCTGCCGCTATCGATGCAAGGATTTTGCATGAAAACACTCAAACAGATAAGGTGAGACAGCCCCCTTATTGGCCATTTTGGGCATCTTACCCTGGGAGTTCTGGATTAAGGCGTTCATGGAAAAAGTTTTGGAGTGTCCAAGTTGTCTGAAATCCTATTCAAAATTTTGTGAATTAGATACGTGTCCATCCTTCTCAAGGAGAGAATCTCTACTTCAGTCTGATTCTCAAATGAGTTTCTGACCACTGCCAAGTTAATGAAAGAATTCTACTAGTTGTACTTTTTAAGCCAAATTCTCTTCGTTTTGCCCATAGGTATAATCTCTGGTCTGTACTAAGGGGATTGGAGAGATTCTTTTTAAGATTCTCATGTTAGAGGCAGCTGGTCTCAATGCCCTGTTAAACATGTCAGACCTCCTTTTTGGCTGAGGGTGTACAGTCTGAGATGTAGCTCACACAGGGGACACAGTACCAGATGCTAATTCCTCATAGATGCCAGTTCCTCATAGACATAGGATGTGGATAAAAGTGGGAATTTTTGGCATATTTCACAAAAGTCCTGACATCCTCCAATTAAACCGACTCTCTAGTGAGTTCTTAAAGCTAAAGGCAGCTATAGAGATAATTTTTAATTTGATAGTTAAAAGGCTGTAGATCAAGAAATATATTTTCATGCAAGCTCTTTACAATGTGCATTATTTCAGATCTAGTTGAGATTTATTAAAATGACAGGACTTAAGTCTAAATTGTTTACATTAGCCAAGAATTTTAATAGGGTCTCTAATCCAAACAGTTTAGTTATAAATGTAATGAACTGTGTCATATTCTGTAAATTGTCCACATTCGTGGTTGGCCCTTAAACTTGTGTGAGTTTTGTTTTTGTTTTGTGTTTTTAGGCCCTGTATAATCGACTGGTTCCTTCAGTGAATGGTGTTCGAGAATTTTCAAAAATTCAACTTGCTCGGCTGAAAGTAAGTTTCCAGTTAATGGTTCTTTAACAAAAAAATACCCTGGAAACAAATCAAAAAATTGAAACCAGAAATCTTGAACTTGATTTGAGTTTTGGTTTTCAGATACCTTATACATATATATATACATACACATATATAAAGTAGATTTTATATATATATATATATAAAACTCTTAAAAAGGCAGAACAGTGTAGCAAAGATTGCATGGAACTAGATGCCTGAGGCCTGGATCCTGCACCAAAAAGCTGGTGAACAAATTAGTTCTCGCTTGTAGATGTCAGCTTCTTCATCTATAAAATGAGAGGACCACTTTGCTGAGAACTCTTGTCAACCAACAAATGAGGACGGCCAAGAGTCTTTTCCATAACATGTTTTAACTTTCTAGGGAAGCCTTTGAAAACTCATCTATTTCATTTTTTATTGCAGCAAGGTATTAAGATTGTATTTGTGGATGTGCTCTTAATTCTTATCCATTTTGCCATTTTCTGGTGCTGTTTGCTACTTAACATCCTTTGAATCATGGATTTTCCCCTTGCTTTTTTTCAGAAATGAAAAAATAACTTTAATTTACAACCATTAATTGGTGGAATGGGTTTAAGAAATTTATCGCCTGGCTTCTTACTAAACCAAGTTCAATTTGTTGAGAATGCACAATATACAATATACTATCCTCAGCAACTCCACCATTTATATAGTTTCTGTTTCCTACATTCTTTTCTTAGACTTTGTTTTCGTCTAGTCGCTAAGTCGTGTCAGACTCTTTGCAAACCCATAGACTGTAGCCCACCAGGCTGCTCTGTCCAATGGGATTTCCCAGGCAAGAATACTTGAGTGAGTTTTCATTTGCTTCTCCAGGGGATCTTCCTGACCCAGGGATCAAACCTGCATCTCCTATATTGGCAGGCACGTTCTTAGCACTGAGCCACCAGGAAAGCCCTAAGAAAGCCCTAAAATTTATCACAATAAATAATAAAAAGACATGCAGTCTCAGACTGTGTCCCTTAAGCGAAAGTAAAAATGTTTTTCATCCCGGAACCAGTCTACTCAGGTTCTTATCCTTCTGATTAGAGTTTAAATTCCACAGTCAGGACTAAGCTCCCAGTATTTCTTCTTAACATACCAGGATGGCTGGCATGTGGCAGACACTCTTATATACTATCAAAAAGCACTTTCTTAAAATGTTTCCTTTGTAGAAAAAGATGCATTTAAAGTTTTAATTTTTTTTCTAATGGAAATAGAAATGACTTGAACTCATAGACATAAAACTTAAATTATTGGGATTTATATCAGAAAAGAAGAATTAATGAACTCAAGCATCAATTAGATAGACCGTTTATGCCCCTTCTGAGCACAGCATGAGTTGACCACATAACCTGAGATCATAACAGGCAATGCAACACTTGTTCTTTGTATATTGTCACCTGCATCGTCACCTTTTAAGAGTTTGAGCAAACTCCAGGAGATGGTGAAGGACAGGGAAGCCTGGCGTGCTGCAGTCCATGGGGTCGCAAAGAGTAGGACGCGACGAAGCGACTAAACAACAGTAACAATTACAAATATCCGTGTCTTCCATTTAGGGCGTGTTTGGATTCTGACATTTATTTATGAGTTGGCCTAACCTGCAATTTACTTGAAGTTCAGCTTAGTTTTTAAAAAGGTTGTCCTAGTTACGGAGGAAGTAAAAGTAGAGACAATTTGATTACATCTTGCTTTCTATTTCTTCTAAAACCCGTTGCATTTTGTTCTTCTTAACCACTAGAGACTGGGAATAAATAAGACTGATCCGAGTGCGCTGACCGAAGAGGAAATGAGGAAATTTGCCCGTCTTGACATCGACCCCTCCACCATCACATGGCAGAGAGGTGGGTGCTGGTGGCCGGATGAGGAGGGCGACACGTCCTCCAGCGGGCGCCCCTCAGTTGATTTCACACACGCACGATTGTATTTCTTCCGCTGTCTTCCCAGCTTGCGTTGCACAGTCGCTCCATTAACTCAGTCACTGTTGTTTGACCAGCCCAGCCTTTCTCATCCTAGTTGGGAGAAATAACTGTGCCCTTAGCTCATCCCAATCACTCTGGCTCTACCAATTTCCCAGGAAAAATACTTTCTTCCTGTCTCTTCTCTGAGCTCTTGTCTTCTGTTAGTGGGAGGACTGTCTGTGGCTCCCACTGCCTCTCTACCGGGCACCCTAATTTTAATTTCTTCCTTTCTCTTCCCTTACCAACCAGGTCTGAGCCCCTCAGAAATTTCTGTTTTCAGTGGGGAATTTTTTTCTCTGAGTATAATGCTTCCAGCCACTGATGAGAATCCTAACACTTGAAATGCGGCATGAAGGGACTCCGGCCCTAGCCTCCCTGTTTCCCTCTTTGCTGTGACATCCCCTCTCCACTGCCACCCCACCCTGCTGTCTGCAAGGGTGGGATGTGGGTGGGGTGGGCAGGAAGTCACCGAATGTGGAGTCAGGAGCCTTGAGCGGATGTCTCCCTCGCCACTAACTTAACTGCGTGACCCTGAGCAAAGCACGGAGAAGGCAATGGCACCCCACTCCAGTACTCTTGCCTGGAAAATCCCATGGACGGAGGCTGCCTGGTGGGCTGTCTGTGGGGTCACACAGAGTCGGACACAACTGAGTGACTTCACTTTCACTTTTCACTTTCATGCATTGGAGAAGGAAATGGCCACACACTCCAGTGTTCTTGCCTGGAGAATTCCAGGGATGGGGAAGCCTGGTGGGCTGCCATCTATGGGGTTGCACGACTGAAGCGACTTAGCAGCCCCAGAGCAAAGCACATGCCTGTTCTGGCAAATGGAAATGGAGTCGATAATACATGCTTCCAGGCATGTGGTAACAGCACTTGATAAAACCTAAAGAAGAATCAGATAGTGTGTACTCCTGATCCTTCCTTTGTTTTTCTTCTCAGAATTCCCCTATCACCACATTTCTCCATTTCTACACACTTTTTTTTTTTTTAACTGAAGGATAATTGCTTTACAGAATTTTGTTATTTTCTGTCAAACCTTAACATGCATCAGACATAGGTATACATATCTCCTCTCCTTGTTGAACCTCCCTCCCATCTCCCCCATCCCACCCCTCTAGGTTGATACAGAGCTCCTGTTTGAGTTTCCTAAGACACAGCAGGAGAGGGTGAGGTGTATGGAGGGAGTAACAAGGAAACATATTACTATATGTAAAGTAGATAGCCAACGGGAGTTTGCTATATGTAACATTTTTTTTTTAAAATTATGAGTAGATGCCTGATTTATTGCAGTTACCTTTTAGTAGATTTTCTTACTTCCATTTCCAACCCCCGCCCCCCCCC
>NW_011494720.1:877993-907186 GCF_000754665.1 Bison bison bison
ACCTTTGCTTCCTGTTTGCCTCATCCCTCTGCCCCGCCCCCCACTGGCCCATCCCGCCCCATCTCCCATCTTGCCTTCCCGGACACAGCTCAGGACCACCCCACCTGCATGAAGCTCAACTCCCGGGAATCCATTCAACCTGTTCACTACAAAATTTAGTGAGATGGAAAAGCAAAGACTAGAGAACCCGTCTTGTCTCTGTCATTTATGAGCTGTGTAACTCTGGACAAGTGAATTACTTGCTTTCCTCATCTGTAAATGAGTCATAATAGCCTTTCCCTTGGGTGGCTGTAGTGGGACATGAGAGTACTTTCCAACCCTGAAGCACCATCTAGATGGTCATTATGGTAATAGTCGTATGAGGTACTTTTTCTGTGTGTCTCTGTCTCCCAGACTCCTAACATAGAGTAAAATCTCTTCAGAAACTTCTGAATGTTTTTTAAAATTATCAAAGTAGTAACATTATACAGATTTTTTTTGTTAGTTTAGTTCAGTTGCTCAGTCGTGTCCAACTCTTTGCAACCCCATGAATCGCAGCACACCAGGCCTCCCTGTCCATCACCAACTCCCGGAGTTCACTCAGACTCACATCCATCGAGTCAGTCATGCCATCCAGCCATCTCATCCTCTGTCGTCCCCTTCTCCTCCTGCCCCCAATCCCTCCCAGCATCAGAGTCTTTTCCAATGGGTCAACTCTTCGCATGAGGTGGCCAAAGTACTGGAGTTTCAGCTTTAGCATCATTCCTTCCAAAGAAATCCCAGGACTGATCTCCTTTAGAATGGACTAGTTGGATCATACAGATTTTGCTGCTGCTACTGCTAAGTCGCTTCAGTCGTGTCCGACTCTGTGCGACCCCATAGACGGCAGCCCATCAGGCTCCCTCGTCCCTGGGATTCTCCAGGCAAGAACACTGGAGTGGGTTGCCATTTCCTTCTCCAGTGCATGAAAGTGAAAAGTGAAAGTGAAGTCACTCAGTCGTGTCCGACTCTTAGCGACCCCGTGGACTGCAGCCCACCAGGCTCCTCCGTCCATGGGATTTTCCAGGCAAGAGTACTGGAGTGGGGTGCCATTGCCTTCTCCAATGCATGAAAGTGAAAAGTGAAAGTGAAGTCACTCAGTCGTGTCCGACTCTTAGCGACCCCGTGGACTGCAGCCCACCAGGCTCCTCCGTCCATGGGATTTTCCAGGCAAGAGTACTGGAGTGGGGTGCCATTGCCTTCTCCGCATCTCTAAAAAAAATCAGAAACGTCTAACTGTGCAAATAAAACTACTATTCATAGTTTTTCTGTGCACCTACATTTTGTTTATAATTAAAGCTATAGAATTTGTACCCTACTAGTTCCACTTATATCATAATAAGATATCATTTATATCATGTTCCATTTTGTTAGTGACTGTTATGGTCATTTTAAATGGTCCCAGAAGTCTTCTGTGAATGAACTACAACCTCCTTAAACATATGCCTATAACTGAACAGACCAACATCATTTTTATTTTATTTATGTATCTTTTTGGCTGCTCCGTGGGACATATGGGATCTTAGTTCCCCAACCAGGGTTTGAACCCACACTCCCTGCAGTGGAACTGCACAGCCTTAACCACTGGACTGCCAGGGAAGTCCCACCATCATCATTTTTAATTCTTGGTATGAATATGTTTAGCATTTTATTGGGAATCTACTGGAAGGATTAATTATTCCAACACCATTGTATTCAAAAGTCATAGTCAACTTTTTCCAGGTATTTGTGAATTCGTTTTATTCCTTAAAAGATATTTGGAGGTGTACTTACAAATGAAAAATTATGCAGGTGGAATCAGTGTATTTGAAACCTAGCATGGGGATATGCTAAAAAGAAATCTTACATGAGGGACAGTCTTCCACATCTACACTGTGGCTCCAGCAGAGGTAGCCATCAGAAACAGGGCTGTGTTCTTCTTCTTTCTCTCTGAGAAGCATGAAAACACTGACGTTACTGTGGTTGTGAATCATTTCTCGTGGAGATGACGTTAAAAAAATAGTCCCGATAAATGTTAGAATGGCATTATTGTTTAGGGCCACTGAAGTGACAAAAACATCATTGCCACCTGGAGTTGTGTGTAATTAAAGCTATAGAATTTGTACCCTACTAGTTTCATTTATATCATAATAAGATATCATTTATATCATGTTCCATTGCCACAAGGAGTTCGGAATGACATTTGACAGCTAGTTTGGCTCTTCCTCCCATGGATTAATATGAGAAAAAGGACTCTCCCATCACGTAGATTGAGGCCATTTAATAATTGGACTTAGAGCTTAAAAGAGTATAACCTTTATGATGAGATTAGATGCTTTTCTAATTTGATAACTAGAAAGGAGACATTCAGGGACCTCGTGAGGCTAAAAACCTCCTCTCACACCATATGGATGTTGGACATTTAGTGGTCACTTCTTTCCTTTCATCCTGTGTAAGAAATGTGACTCTTGGTGGTTTTATCCTATGCTTCCTATCAGAAGCTTGAAGGCCTCATAATGCCTGCTGACAGGGAGGAACTGGGAGCTGATAGACTTTTATAGAAACACATGATATAAGCAGAAGAGACAGTGGACATTGGGTCATTTTATTGTTCCTTGGGATGTGAATCCCTGCCTTTCTGAACATTGGGTCCTGCAGGGGCTCAAGGGCTGTTAGACAAAGGACCCAAAGCCTCGATCTCCAGGAAACTGATATCCAGTTACTGGTTCCCAGCACTGCCCTGCAACTTTGCAGGGAATCAGTACCGTTCTTCTGCTGAATCCAAAATAAGGGCCTGCCCCTTATGTCCTACCTTGTACCACCCAGTGCCTGAACCGTAGCTGGTTGTTAATGAGCCTCAGGACACAGCAGTGTAGTCCTAAAGGGACCGTCTAGGGCAAAGAGTGAAAAGACAGATCTCTTCTCTCTGCAGGAGCTCTTCACCTTCTCCACACCTACCTGCACTCTCCATCTCTCGCTTTGGCCAGCGAGTGCCTTCCATCAGAGAATGATGTCTCGTTTGTCTTTGTATCCCTGTACAGCTGGCACAGCATCTGTCACAAAATTGACCCTAAGTAAAAATCTCTGAAGTGAATAAATATGTTTCTCACTCTATCTTTAGCTCTATCTTAGAGCTAAAGACTTAGAGTCAAGGAATTCTGTATTACTAGTGTTACCTTCTGCTTTCCAGATGGCTCAGTGGTAAAGAACGCACCTGCCAAGCAGGAGATACGGGTTCAGTCCCTGGTTTGGGAAGATCCCTTGAAGAGGGAAATAGCAACCCACTCCAGTATTCTTGTCTAGGAAATCCCATGGACAGAGGAGCCTGGTGGGCTACAGTCCATGGGGTCACAGAAAGAGTCGGACACGACTTGACTTAGCGACTGAACAACAAAGCGTTACTTTCTAGTATGCATCTTTCTTGTGTATCAGAATTTAATCTTCACAGTTCTTGTCTTATGTATCACTGTCATTTCGCTTGTGTCTTTCCACGGACATCCAAAGCTTGATGGACCGTGAGATGTCCTGCTCTACTAGGGCCGTGCCAAACTCGGCCTGCGGGGGCGGGGCGGTGGGTGGTGGTTCTGGTTCCCACTGATTATAGCTGATCTTGTTAACTTGGTTCTTTTTCTATTCTTGGCTTGTGTTCTCTTTGCTAAATAAATCCAGCTGAATTTCCAATAAAAAAGATCATGTTGTGTATGCTTCACATGAGAGTAGGAAATCCTTTTACTTTATATGATTCTGCACCATTGGTCTTGAGAATAAGTACTAGCTAGTGGCAATATGGCAGAGAAGCCAATGGCATCCCACTCCAGTACTCTTGCCTGGAAAATCCCATGGACGGAGGAGCCTGGTGGGCTGCAGTCCATGGGGTTGCACAGAGTTGGACACAACTGAGCGACTTCACTTTCACGCATTGGAGAAGGCAATGGCAACCCACTCCAGTGTTCTTGCCTGGAGAATCCCAGGGACAGCGGAGCCTGGTGGGCTGCCGTCTATGGGGTCTCACAGAGTTGGACACGACTGAAGCGCCTTAGCAGCAGCAGCAGCAGCAGTGGCGATATGGAGAGGCATTCCTTTCTGGATATAGGACTCTGTGTCTTAAAGTCATAGAGAGTGCCCTGTGCTTGGTGAGTGTTGCTTCGATATCCGTATGGGCCTGTGGTAATGAGTGTGTATGTATGAATGTGTGAGAGAGAGGAGGATTGTACATGGAGAAAGAGCTGACACTTAACAAGTCAGGGAACAATGGAGGCAGACAAGGTGAGCAGGTCCGCTCGTGCTTTGTGTATGAAAGGAAACGTTCACATTGTTTATCCCACAGATGATATTAGTCCCCAGATATGCGATTCCCATCACTGTTTTTGTCAGCGCTGTATTAAACATTTAGTAAGTTGGATATAAGTTGTCAGTTGGACTGCCTGCTCTTTGATGCCATATGAATTATTAGTGAAGTCTGTATCCTTCTTTCTTTGATTCCTGGCATTGTACATTTGGTTTTCACAAAACAAAGTGTGAATCAGTGCCATTCAGACAAGCCAGTGAAAAGTGTAAAGAGAATTGATACCCACTCTTACCATCATTGACTTCTCCCCCTAAATTCTACTTTATTTATTTTAGAGGGTTTATTTTTCCTGGTGGTAAAATATAAAATTATCATTTTAATTACTCATAAGTGTGGTATTCATGGCATTAAGTGTACAATATATAGTTATACCATCAACACTAACTATACCCAAAATCTTTTTATCATCCTCAATAAAAACTCATTTCCTAAATAATAACTCCCCACCTCCCCTCAGCCCCTGTTCATCACCATTCTGTTCTGTCTATAAATAAAAGAGCCCTGTACAAGTGGAATCATACTGTATCCAGTTTATTTCATTTTTCATGATATTTTCCATGTTCATCCATGTTGTAGCATGAGGTATCAAATATTCACTCATTTTATGGCTGTGTAGCATTCCATTGTCCATCTGTACTGCATGGTATGAGTGGATAAAACTGGATGAAATGGTTTAATGGATAAAATTGGTTTATTCATTCATCTGTCAGTGGACACTCCTTGGCTGTTGTGAATAAATGCTGCTATGATCATGGGTTTGCAATACCCGCTTCCAGTTCTGTTGGAAGTGGTGGGTCATACGGTCATGTAGTGTTTACCCTTAGAGGGACTTAATTGTCTTCTTCTTGGGCCTCATGCTTCATTGTGAAAAAAAAAAAAGGATACTGCTTCAGAAATGCTTTTCCTTACTGCCTGGTAAAAATGGCACGCCACCCCTGACCCCTGCCCCAACACAGGCTCTCCTGTCCCCTCCTTTATTTCCTAGGCTGGGTGATCGCTAATTTCTTTGAGCCCTGTCTGTGTCCTCACACGGGATCATCTGCTCAAGAAGTCAAACCATGTTTCTTGCTCTCCACTGCCTCCCAGCATCCAGAACCACTTCAGATACACACTGGACAGCCAGTTCCTACTTGCTGATCCTCTGTTCTCTTCTCTTTCAGTTGTGGATACCAATGACCGATTTCTACGGAAAATAACCATTGGGCAGGCGAACACAGAGAAGGGCTGTTCCCGGCAGGTAAGGTAGTGCCTTCTCTAGGGACAGCTCTGCTCTTGCATTTTCCCTGCCCCAGCAGCTGGTTCTCTGCTTTTCTCTTCTCATTCCTCCACCTGCAGGGGCCAGTGGGTCCCCCCACATGTTTCCAGTCCCTCAGCAAGACTGGGAAAGGATCAGGAGGTGGAAGCTCTTGAATATTATCTTACCACCCTTTTCCTGTGTGATTTTAGTTGTATTTCTGCTAGGAGCCATTCAGGGTATGCCTTGAATATACTTTCTAACATGTTTTATTGTCAGTCTACCCAGTTAGTTGCATAACAACTGAAAAATGAAAGTCTCAGACGTATTATTCATGTTTCATAAACCAAAGAATAAACACCCAGTTATTTGTCTTAATAGCCTGAGAAGTTGTTAAGAATAATGTCCTATTATCCAAACCCAGAAAATGTGGAAGATAAATTACAACGCTCATCCTCATTTTAATAGGACTCTGGTGTGAAGCAACGGTGCTTAGGGAATATAAATTCATTCCATAATTTTTCATCCAGGCACAGCAGGCCTCTAAATTATTATTTTTTGTAGTAAACTTTATACCTTAAGATAGCTTTAGATTCATGGCTTTTGCATTAACTTGCACAATTTCTGTGCTTATTTTTGTGCTTTATCTTGGCACTAGAGAGGTGCAAGATAAACAATGGCTGTGGTCTGATGCTCACTTGGTGCCTTGTGTTGGTAGGCCCGTTACATGCATGATGAGCACATTTAGTTTGTAAATCTAGTTTGCAAATGAGAAAAGTTGGCATATTGCGTTAGGTAACTTGTCCAAGGTTGTATTCTATATTGCTTTAAGCATACATATTTTTAAATTATAAAAGACTATATTTAAGAACTTTAACTGATTTTTTTTAACCTTTAAAGCTATTTTAACTTAAAACATATTTCTATGTCAATAAAAGTAGATCTAGATCATCATTTTTTAATAGCTATATAACATCACATTTTGTAGATGTACCATAACTGGATTCAACCAGTTCACTCTTAATGTAACTTAGGGTATTAGGCTAAAATAAACAAGCTGTAACATACATGTACACGTATGTTACAGCTTATTTATTTTATCCCAACATAAAATACATAACCCCTTCATGGATTGTGGTGAAGGGCCTTGTGTAACAATGAAACTATGAGCCATACCATGCAGGGCCACCCAAGATGGATAGGTCATAGTGAAGAGTTCTGATAAAACGTGGTCCCTTGGAAAGGGGAATGGCAAACCACTCCAATATTCTTGCCATGAGAACCTCATAAACAGTACAAAAAAAGCAAAGAGATATGACACTGGAAGATGAGCCCCACAGGTCAAAAGGTGTCAGTATGCTACTAGAGAAGAGCAGAGGGCAATTACAAATAGCTCCTGAAACAATGAAGTGGCTGGGCCAAAGTGGAAACAACACTCAGTCGTGAGTGTGTCTGGTGGTGAAAGTAAAGCCTGGTGTTGTAAAGAACAATACTGTATAGGAACCTGGAATGTTAGGTCCATGAATCAAGGTAAATTGAAAGTGGTCAAGCAGAAGGTGGCAAGAGTGAACATTGACATCTTAGGAATCAGTTAACTAAAATGGACAAGAATGGGTGAATTTAATTAAGATGACCGTTGTATCTACTACTGTTGAGTCATCTCTTGTACAACATATCATTAAGGCCAGGATCTTGAGGATGTTGTTTGACAGCCTCTTGTTTTATAGGTTACTTTGTGTATTGTACTTAATGCACTTCTTACATTAAGATCAGATCTACTGTTAGTAAGTACTATTGTATATTCCCTGGAAGGAATGATTCTGAAGCTGATGCTCCAATACTTTGGCCACCTCATGTGAAGAGTTGACTCATTGGAAAAGACCTTGATTTTGGCTAGAGGAGAAGGGGGCGACAGAGGATGAGATGTTTAGATATCATCACTGAGTCAATGGACATGAATCTGAGCAAACTCCGGGAGATGGTGAGGGATGGGAAGCCTGCTGGGCTGCAGTCCATGGGGTCACAAAGAGTCAGACGTGACTTAGTGACTGCACAACAACAACATACACACATTTTTGTGTAATCCTGCCTGACGATACCCTTACGACAAACTCCCAGATCCATAACTGCAGAATCAGAGGATACAGATGTAAATGTTGGTGTGCATTTCCCCATCACATTCCAGGAAAGCTACGTCAACTCACATCCTTGCCAACATGGCTTTTTGTCTTTTGTGTAAACATGTGATATGCAATAAGGATATCTTATTTATACCTTAATGTGATTTGGAAATATTTTATTTGCAAAACAGAAACAAGTAGCCCTCTAATAGCTACACTATTCAGGCATAAAATGAGTAACTATTCTTATATTGATCCTTGCTTCATTTTTGATAGTGCTGGAGATAGAAAATTCTGAAATTGTAACAATTACAAATGAAGAACCTATAGGAGTGTTATATATTCCTCTTATTACTTACACAGTTCATATTTTAAGGATATTTTGAACCTTGGTTTTTGTACAGAAAGTCTCATTATTTTTAGTCTTTTTTCATATGCACTGTTTTTAGTAGAACGGAGGTATAGAAAATCCTAAATTTCATACAATGAAAAATGACTTATGTTTGGAATGGCTTATATTGAGAATGTAATAATTGAGTATAGATGCATTTGACTCTCAGGTAATATGTTTTCACTAAATCAACGACTACTGAAATCTCAACCAGGAAGTAGCCAGAAAACTCCTTCTTTCCTTCATTTCCTCTTCTGCTGGTGCCCAAAATGGACCAATAAAATATCTCCTGAGGTGATCCTGCCAGGGGGCAGCTATTTGCTATGTAAGACTGAACTTGTCTGGCTCCCACACCCCTGGGGACGGAGGGTGATGAAGTGGTTTTGTCCAGTGGCTGAATTAGGAGGAGGAAGAGGGCGATCGTTCCTTGTGTTCTTGTTGGATTGTGTCCAGGGTGGAATCAGAGCCAGGAGAGGGAGTAGGAAGGCCCAGGGGCATTTCTCAGAAAGTAGCCACTCTCCACGTTTGTGGCTGAACGGTTCACCATCTGAGGTGGACAGCTCAGAATGGATTCCACGTCACCTCATGACTGGGGAGTGGGTGTGGAGAACACAAGTTGGGGGCCTCCTCACTGCTGTGCCAAGCTCTAAGTCTACAAAACTGGCTTCAGACCATCTTCTTTCACAGTTTGCTGCTCATCTCTTAATGGGGCAAACACATGCAGCCCCCTCGACACACAGAAGTGACAGAGAGGGTAGTTGGAGAACTCTTTCTTTATTTTGCCAACACGTATTGAATCCTGCTTCATTTCACACTCAGTCCCCCAAGCTGGGGACTCAGGAACAAACCTTCCTCAAATGGTCCCTGTCTTTGTGGCACTACGGTTCTGCAGTGGAGATCTGCATCCATCAGACCATCACATTAACAATTACAAGTCTGAGACGTGCCTCAAAAGCACATCTCGTAGTGCCGCGAGCTGGTGTTATGGAGGGGCCTGGCCATGCCCTGTTCTGCTCAGCAGAGCAAATAAAGAGCACTAAGCCCAGGACTGTGCAATTGCTGGAAATTTGTGCATCTGAGAATGGTCTATTGAGGACTGAACCCCAGGCCCGCAAGACCTGAGTGCTGCAATATAGCGCTCCATGGAAACAGTCCGCTGACCAGGACCTCGACTTTTGTTGTTTCAGGCGCAGTTTGACATCGCAGTGGCCAGTGAAATCATGGCAGTGCTGGCTCTGACCGACAGCCTATCGGACATGAAGGAGCGGCTGGGAAGAATGGTGGTGGCCAGTGACAGAAATGGACAGCCTGTGACAGCTGACGACTTGGTATGTCCATCTCAGAAGCTCCAGAGAGCTCAAGGCCCCTGACCTTCCCCATCCAGGGACCGAACCCAGGTCTCCCGAATTGCAGGCAAATTGATGACTGTCTGAGCCACCAGGAGCCACATGTAACCAGGAGAATGAGAGTCTTCTTCATGTCACTGGGTATAATGGGAATTTCTGTTCACACCTTTTCCTACTAAAGGTCCCGATTATCCTACAACTTAATGTGGCACTCACAGGCATTTGTAACGTGCTTATTATTCCTGGCTGCAATCAGAGTACCTGAGGTCTATTTCATGTGCTTTTCACGATTCTTTCCAATCCTGATTTCTGCTCTGCCTGGAGTGGAAGCCTGTGGCTTTTTTTTTTTAAAGGTAATCTTTGCCTGCTTTAAATTGAGGGCAAATCACCATTCCAAGGAATAAGAAGCAACTCCACCTTCATGAAAGGGAAGATTAAGTTAAAGAGGCACATTTTTGACTCCAGCCTGCTCCATGGGCATGCTGGTGTGTTTAATTTTGTACCTTCGACTTGGGTTTCAGCTTATTTAAAAACAGATCTCTCCCAAACCATTCGTACTCATGTAGCTTTCTTTTGCATGGAATGATGCTTTCTTACAAAATATTCATAGTAGCCTGGCACACCACCACTTTGCTTAGTGCTGATTGTAATTTGCACACTAATCTTTTTCCTCTCTTCCCTTTCACAGCCACCATTGCTGTTCACCCCCGCCGCCCCCCCCATCAGCAATGTAGCTATTTCATCTGCTTGTACATGTTTATAAGCACACAACACTTGGTACAACATAGACAGCCATTGCTCTAAATTTAAGCTTACTTTCCCATGTATTTAGTCATGCACCATAATGGAATCTTAAATAAACACTGATGAGAAGCTATCTTATTAATTCCAAGGGCTTGGGGTAATTTTAAACCTTTGCCAAAATGTCTTGATTACCTTTTAGCTTCTTTTTGAAGAGGTGAATCTGACTGACTCATAAGTCTTGTAAAGTAGGTTAAATAGATAAATTTATATCGGCTGCTCATGGAATGCTTAGTATAAAGCTAAAAGAGAAAATCCAAATGCAGTTTGCTGTAAAGGTATTGCTTTTTAAAAATTATCAAATCTCAACATTTCTCTCTAGAATAGTATATTATAGTTTCTGTAGAAATATTTCCTCTGTATCCTCTTAATATTAGGTATCAGTAATATGTCAGGAGTACTTTGAAAGGGCTTAATCCACAAATATTTCCCTGAACTTTTTTTTGCTTTGTGATGAAACTCTCGGATCTGGAACAAAAAAACTCAGAGTTGACTCTTTGGTGTTTCTTGCTTGCAAAATGTACCTAATTTCTTCATATACCTGTAATAGGTAGGTTACAGTTCTTGCAACATTTATTTTGTCCAATAAAGTAGAAAGTAAATTTGACTTTTAAAGACATTTCAATGATTCCATATTATAAAAGGACAAAAATAGAAATTGGTTATATAAGAGAAACATTTAATATTGTTGATGATAGAGGTAGAGAGAAAGTAATAAACAAATCCTTAGATTCTACTGCCTGATCTGTCAGGATTTGTTGCAGGCCACCTTCATTTTTTCAAGGCTACATGCACATGCATTTGCTCATAATATGACCTTCTAATTATTTGACTAGTTTGTTGAAAGATCATTCCCCAGGGTCTTTAGAAAAGGTGGAAAGAAATTTTTTTTTTTTTTTTTATTGCTTTCCCAAGACTTCCCTGGTGGTCCAGTGGCCAAGACATCACACTCTCAATGCAGGGGGTCTGGGTTTGGTCCCTGGTCAAGGAACTAGATCCTACATGCTGCAAGTAAGACCCAGCCCAGCCAAATAAACAAATAGAACAGTATTTTTTTTTAAATTCCCTTTGTGGCCTGCTTTGCACACTTTCCCCAGTAGTTCTCAGACTTCATCCCTGCTTTGTCTCTTTCTTGTCCTGTTCTTTTCCAGGAATGCAATAGGGAGCTGCAAGAGAGCCTAATTCAAGCTTCATAGGATTGAAAGGAAGCAACCACAGCCACAAGTGGCTTCAGCTTCATTCTAGGCAGATGTAGGGTGAGAGACAGAAAACAAGATGCCTTTCCAGTGTCCTGAGTACCTTCTGCATCTGTGGGCTGAGATGCAAGCGAGAATAGAAACCAGCGCGGGTGCCTTTAGACACACCCCCTTCTCTCTACAGTCCCTTTCTGTAACCAGCCTTGTTTTCATTCTTCATCTTATTTCTCAGGGCAATAGTGTAATCTCTGGTGATGAAAAGTAACGTGCATAATTGCCAGAAAAAAACTTAGGTGAATTGAAAGGTATAGTAAGCCCCTTATTTCAATCAAGGAAGGTCTTGAGAAAAAATGCAATGACTACTGCTTCCCCATCACATCCTAGAAGGGTTGGCATCCACTCAGGCGAGGTGAGAGCACTGTCTTACCTATAGCTCAGACTTGACGGCTGCCAGTGGGGTTACCCATGCACAAGGCAGGCTGGTGAGAAGCGGCTGAGAATTCACCCTCATGTGAATGATCTTTTGTCGATAATCTAAATAAGTGTATTTTTTCCTCCCTTTTCTTTAGGGGGTGACAGGTGCTTTGACTGTTCTGATGAAAGACGCGATAAAACCAAATCTGATGCAGACCCTAGAAGTAAGTGGTTTTGTTTTCATAGAAAGTGTTGACAGAGTTGCATTAAATAGACTGCTTTTGCATCTCTACATGTGAGCATTTCCAGCCCTTCTGAGCCTATGAGGAGCATCAGAATAATTGGTTGGTCATCCGGAAAGAAAAAGGTTCTTGATATGATTCCTGCCTTAGCTAATGAAGTACTAATTGACCAGAATAGAAACTTAGAAACTCAATAAATGTCTGTCTTACATCTCAGCAACTTGTGTAGCCGTGGGTTAACCACATGCAGTGTAGACGGGAAATACCCGCTTGCGGCAGTTCTGTCCAGTATGGTACCTATGGGCCCCTCGTGGTTATTTCAGTCTGAATTAGTCTAAGTTTAAAATTCGGTTGTTCAGTCATACTAGTTAACATTTCTATTTATTTTTATCAGCTACATTTTAAGTGCTCTATAGCCACATGTGGATGGTGGTTATCATATTGGACAGAGCAGATAGAGAATATTTTGAGCACTGCAGAAAGTTCTTGTGGATAATGAATGCTCTTTTAGATCTCTGGTCAGCAAGGAACAGTTGAAGCGTCAATCTTATGAAATGGTTGAAAAGTCCATTATGGAGAATATTCATAGCTTTGTCATCGTAGAAACCAAGATAGTTCCTGTTATTACTTTGCTAAGTGATCTGTATATAAAATAAAATATTGAACTCAGAATAGATATTTTTATGTCTTGGGTTAGTGATAGAATTTCTTAGACAAAGTGTTAACAAACTTTGACAACACAGTTAGACAAAGTATACTGTGTCATATAAGTTGAGTGTGTGAGACTGTGCTTGAATGTCCAACAATGATGTTCTAAGAATTTTTATATCTATTTAAACCACATCCTGGGAGCTCAAAAACCAGGGCTCTAATACTTCATGCTGCTTTAGTGATGAATCTGCTGTGTGGCCTTTAATTTTAATCTAATTAAAATTAAATGCTGCTGATCTAGTCCCTAGAGTCATTATCCCAGGGATAGCAGTGTGTTGATGCTAATCCAGCCACACCCTGTCACCTGTCGACCTGGAGACTGGTGTGCAGTGCTTCTTAAAGAGATGGCCAGGATGAGAGTTGCAGGGCACAGAGGAGTGAAGCCTACTGCCTACCCAGGGGTGGAGCCTGTGGCCTTGTCTCTTTAAATTTTCCTCACTAGCTCCACTCACTTACTACAGGCGCTACACCCTATAACTCCCAAGGCTAGGAGGTGATGGAGACATTAAGAGCTTAAACAGTGTTTTCTTCAGAGCACTTAAAAGGTTTCTCTGCATAGAAGTGAGAACTGTAGATGGACAGACAGATAACGATCTGGACAGTAAACATACATGTCTTCATTTCCATAAAGACGGATCCCAGCATTATTTCACAGTTATTTTCACTCTTTGCAATGAGTTTTCTTTCACTGCCTTTCTTCCTGCTTTTGTTCATTTTTCTCAGCTTTGAAACATCACTCACAGCCCATCCTGGTTCATGGGAACTTTCCATGGCCCCACCCCCCGCATCGCTCCCTGCCTCCCCCCATGTCAATGGAAGGGCAGCCTGTATTTTCACAGGTGGAGCCAAGACTTCATACACACAGACCTCAGTGGCCCTGCCTGACTCCAAATAAAACCTGAACATTTTACTGAATGTGCATACTTTTTTTAGATAGGACTACGGTCTCTTCTGTTTGACAAAAGTATGGAAATGAAAGTAAAAGACAAGTAATGTCATTTCATGACAAATTTTGTTTAAATCATTAAAATCTAAAGTTTTTGAGAATTCCCTTTTTTCTTTTGTCTTTTTAGTAACTCTGAAATTTTACTATGAGTGAAATTTTTCTTTCATTGTCTTAATAGTTACCAGATTTTTAATAGGTAAGATAAACAATGAGAAAGATAAAATTTTCAAAAATCAAAAGATTATTACTGTAAATATAAAAATGGCCAGTAATAATATGTACTTGCCCTGCCATGATTCCCACAACTCAATTATTGTGCTGATTTTATGATTATATTTTTCTTGGATTAGTTGATTTCTTAATGGGGAAAAAAACATTTAAACAAGCTTCTTAGCCCATCAGAGTTTAATTCCATTCTTTTTAAGAGTATAATGCAGAATACTATGACATAAGGTTTATTTCATGGTCACTGAGGCAGCTAACACAGTGGCTTATCAAAATTTATAATAGGAAATAACTGGGTCTCATAGCTTTTTTTTTTAACTTTTTATTGTGTATTGGGATGTAGCTGATTAACAATGTTGAAATAGTTTCAGGTAAACAGCAAAGGGACTCAGCCACACATATACACCTATCCATTCTCCCCTAAACTCCCGTCCGGCAAGACTGCTGCATAATGTTGAGCAGAGTTCCATGTGCTATACAGTAGGTCCTTGTTGGTTATCCGTTTTAAATATAGCAACGTGTTCATGTCCATCCCAAACTCCTTCACCGTCCCTTCCCCCACCTCCTTCCTCCCAGCAACCATAAATTCATTCTGTGGGTCTCTTTGTGTTTTATACATAAATTCATTTGCATCCTCTCTTTTTCGATTCCTCACATAAGGGATCTCATAGTATATTTCTTCTCTGTCTAACTTCACTTAGTTTGATAATCTCAAGATCCATCCATATTGCTACGAATGGCATTATTTCATTCTTTTTAATGACTGATATTCCATTGTATACATGTACCATATGTGCTGTGCATTCCTTTGTTGATGGGCATTTAGGTTGTGTCCTGTCTTGGCTGTAAACAGTGCTGCAGTGAACACTGGGGTGCACGAATCATTTCAGATCTTGTTTTTCTCCAGATATATGCCCAGTAGAGGGATTGCAGGGTCATAGCTTTATAAGCTGTGTTCTTCTGCTTCCACAGGGGACGCCTGTATTTGTGCATGCTGGCCCCTTTGCCAACATCGCTCATGGCAACTCTTCAGTGTTGGCTGATAAAATTGCCCTGAAACTGGTTGGGGAAGGAGGATTTGTGGGTAAGTCACTTCTTTTCAACTTATTTGTTGGCCAGAATATGAAAGAAATCTAACAAATGATGACTGGAACAGAGTGAAATCCATTCTGAATGAGATATATTCTTGTATGTCCACCTTTCAGAGATGACCTCAGTCCTGGAAAAGCCCTAATGTCTGGTCTACATTAGTGGTGTGCCATTGTGGTTGAACCATAGATTTTGATGCCAGGTGCATGTAGCTTAGAATATAAGCTCCCATACTTGCTGGTTATGTGACCTTGGGTACAGTATAGTGACCTCTGAGCCTCAGCTTTCTCATCTGTAAAATGGTGATGACAATATTGTATCAAACCTTCAAGGGTTATTGTGACAACCAAATGAGATTATTTGTTCATTCAGCAAATATTTATTGACAGTCTGCCCCATACAACACGTGTGACTCAGCTGTGGCTATGCAGTAAGAGAAACAGACCTAGTTCTGCCCTCCTGGAGCATACTTTGTGTGTAGTTTAACAGGAGAAAGTGCTCTTTAAATGTCAGCTACTATTAGCAGTAATAGCACTACTGATTACTTGAAATGAAATCAGTCTGCTCTTCCTGGAATGGAATGTGTGCTTTTGTGGCTTCATGGATGGGAGATGCCCAACCATCAGACATGAACATTTTTGCTGGTAAGATTTTTTGCTACTGTGAAGCTCTTTGTGGTACCTACCTCTCTTTGGCTCTTGTTGGATATTCCAGCCGGAAAGAGGGGGAAACCACCATAGAGTTTGCTCAGTCCTTGCCAGCCCCAATCCTACCCCTAACACTGAGGCCATGAGGAAACAAAAGACACACAAACAAGGATTCATGAAATTCCACTGTAATTTGACACTGGAGGTGTTACACTGGCAGATTTTCACATGCCAAAAGGTAATTTCCATTCACCATGTGAAAGCCTGTAATCATCGTCTAGCAGTTGCTTCTTTCTCACCAATCATCAGCCTTGTATCAAACTCAGAAGTGAATTATTTTACTAGAAAAGATTCTGCTGGACAAACGAGCTTAGCTCTGTACTTTTATACTTAGCCATTACAAAGTTCATCAGGGTCATTGAGACTGTTTTAAGAATTCCTTATAGACATGCAGTCAGGATCAAATGAGGATTTATATGGTTCATTTCCCAAAGTTCTTATTATACAGCTCTCATGTACTTGCTGCTTCAGTACCAAATCCACTCTGAAAGTGGCTAGATGTGCTGTCTAAATGGATTTGCTAGATTGATCACAGCATAATTGTAGAGCTAATGGACAAGGAGATTGTGTAGGGCAGGCTCTGAAAGGTTAGACACTTCTGTGAAGTGCAGGTTCCAATGCGTCAACTCCACAAATAAAAGAACTTCTTGAAGAAAGCACTCTCTTTTATGCTGATAGGGCTCTGTGCCTCTGTACCAGCCCTTACTTTATAAACACGTATTTATAGAATATGTGTTACTGTGGCAAAGGATCTTTAAAGCTATATGCTGATGATGTACACTGAACACAGTAGCTCTCTGTGTGGCCTTGGAGAAGCTATTAGCATCTTTGGGTGTGTCTCTTGTAGACATTCTCATCTGGAAAATGAGAAGCTGGACCAGACTAGGTGTTGGATCTGGATGGGTGGCTGTGGACCCAGAGTTAGAAGCTGTAGAATCAGAACCCTAACAGTTAATATGACTTGAAGCAATTCCCTTAACTTCTCTAGGACTTGGTGTCCTCCTCTGACAAAAGGAGAATACCTATGCTGCAGGTCTTAATGAGCAGTAACAAATGAGAAAGTGCTTCGTAAACCTAACGTGCTAAGTCACGTCCGACTCTTTGCGACCCTAGGGACTGTAGCCAGCCAGGCTCCTCTGTCCATAGGATTCTCCAGACAAGATTACTGGAGTGGGTTGCCATGCCCTCCTCCAGGGGATCTTCCCAACCCAGGATCAAATCCAAAATCTTAAATCTCTTAAATCTCCTGCATTGGTAGGCAGGTTCTTTACCACTAACACCACCTGGGAAGCCCCTTGTAAACCGAAGTAACTATGTAATTATGTGAATTAAGTAACTATCAATAATTATGTGAATTAAGTAACTATCAATAATTATGTGAATTATTTCTATGATCTCTTCTGAAAGGCCAAGTCCTAGAGTTGGACTATCTTTCTCAACTCCTTTCAAATTGTGTAGTTTTAGGCAAGGTAACCCATGTTTGCCTCACTTTCCTTATCTATAAAGTAGAGATTTTAGTAGGACTTGTCTCATAGGTTTGAAATAAGGATTAAGTGAGTCGATGGATACATTCTGGCATGGTACCTGACACATGGTAAGACTGGATAATTTTTAGTCGCTCCTCGCTATTATTTACTCCATTTTTGATACATGACTAATGGAGGTTAAATTTCCTTTATTTAGGTTTTATTTTCAACTGTTCTAAGATGCTTCTAACATAAAATTTATCATTTTAACCATTTTTAAGTGTGCCACTCAGTGAAATACTTTCACGTTGTTGTGAAAACCGTCACCACCATTCATCTGCAGGACTCTTCATGGTGCAGAACTAAAGCTCTGTACCCATTAAACAACAGCTCCATGTCTCCGGGGCCTGAAACCACCCTTCTAGTTTCTGTCTCTGCACATGACTATTCTAGATAATTCATATCAGTGTTTTTCTGACTGGCTTATTTCACTTAGCATAATGTCCTCAGTGTTCACCCATGTTGTCATCATTTGTCAGAATTCCCTTACTAATTGATTTAGGCTGAACAGTACTCCATAGTTGGAGAAGGAAATGGCAACCCACTCCAGTGTTCTTGCCTGGAGAATCCCAGGGACGCGGGAGCCTGGTGGGCTGCTGTCTATGGGGTCGCACAGAGTCGGACACGACTGAAGCGACTTAGCAGCAGCAGCAGTACTCCAGAGTATGTATATACTGCATTTTGTTTACCCATTCATCTGTCAATGGACACCTTTTGGCTGTTTTGAATAATGCTGCTGTTAATATGAGTGTGCAAATATCTCTCTTTATATTATTTTTAACATAAGATCATAGTTCATTATATGTCCCTGGTGCTCAGACAGTAAAGAACCTACCTGCTAATGCAGGAGACATAGAGACATAGAGATGCAGGTTCAATCCCTGGGTCAAGAAGATCCCCTGGAGAAGGGCATGGCAATCCACTCCAGTATTCTTATCTGTAGAATCCCGTGGACAGAGGAGCCTGGCAGGCTATAGTCCATAACATCGCACAGAGTTGGACACGACTGAGTGGCTTAGCACACAGCACACGTGTAACACTAGTGCCTTATATCAGTATACGCCACAGGACTCAAGATCTACGTTGTTAAACCTTCAGGAAGGTGGTAAATTGATGCTGTGGCTCCATGGAACTCTGGGAGCAAAGTCAGTGTCCTGAACAGAGGGAACAGGGACCATCATCACTCTTTCCCCATTTCCTGGTCGAGCTTGCTCTGTGGGCTGGTTCTTCCCTTGCACTTGGATAAAATTTGCAGTGTATTACTCTCACTACCAGTTAATATCTGCATGTCCAGTCTCATGAAGATCAAAACCTAATTTGCATTCAAATGGAAGCTTCTCTCCAGCGTAAAAACTGGGTCTGCGTCTAGACCACGGGGGTGGAGGGTGGCTGCTTCTCTAACCCCCCTCACCTGGCACTTAGGCTGCCTCTGGCCCCTCCAGGATTGAAGCTTGGCCAGTTGATGATACTAGTCTGGCCTCTTCCACACTCTAGGCAGAAGACTTCTGGGCTATATATTTCCCTTTAAAAAAATTCTACTGCTGGTTCCATACCTGGTCTCTGGATACTATAGCCCTTGGACATCTGACAACCATCAGTGGGAGTGCAGTTCCATCTCTCACAGGACCCTGCCATGGGCTGTTTCTTTTCAGCTCATATTTACTGGGCCCACATGGCAGTATCACTGTTGAGCCTTTGCAGTTGTTCTGCTACACCCTCACTCACTGGCTCCAGAAAAGGGGGAGCAGCTGGCAGGCCTGGAGTGAGACCCGCACATCCATAACTTTCTTTGAAGCAATCCTTGCCCAGCTTCTACCCTTGTTCAGTTCAGTTCAGTTCAGTCGCTCAGTCGTGTCCGACTCTTTGCGACCCCATGAATCACAGCACGCCAGGCCTCCCTGTCCATCACCAGCTCCCGGAGTTCACATCCATCGAGTCGGTGCTGCCATCCAGCCATCTCATCCTCTGTCGTCCCCTTTTCCTCCTGCCCCCAATCCCTCCTAGCATCAGAGTCTTTTCCAATGAGTCAACTCTTCACATGAGGTGGCCAAAGTACTGGAGTTTCAGCTTTAGCATCATTCCTTCCAAAAAAATCCCAGGGCTGATCTTCAGAATGGACTGGTTGGATCTCCTTGCAGTCCAAGGGACTCTCAAGAGTCTTCTCCAACACCACAGTTCAAAAACATCAATTCTTTGGCACTCAGCCTTCTTCACAGTCCAACTCTCACATCCATACATGACCACAGGAAAAACCATAGCCTTGACTAGACGGACCTTTGTTAGCAAAGTAATGTCTCTGCTTTTGAATATGCTATCTAGGTTGGTCATAACTTTCCTTCCAAGGAGTAAGCGTCTTTTAATTTCATGGCTGCAGTCACCATCTGCAGTGATTTTGGAGCCCAGAAAAATAAAGTCTGACACTGTTTCCACTGTTTCCCCATCTATTTCCCATGAAGTGATGGGACCGGATGCCATGATCTTCGTTCTCTGAGTATTGAGCTTTAAGCCAACTTTTTCACTCTCCACTTTCACTTTCATCAAGAGGCTTTTGAGTTCCTCTTCACTTTCTGCCATAAGGGTGGTGTCATCTGCATATCTGAGGTTATTGAAATTTCTCCCGGCAATCTTGATTCCAGCTTGTGCTTCTTCCAGCCCAGCATTTCTCATGATGTACTCTGCATATAAGTTAAATAAGCAGGGTGACAATGTACAGCCTTGTTGTAGCCCCTTTGAAAGGTATCTCTTGGACAAAGGGATACAAAATGTATCTTCAAGCAATTCCTTTGCATGTGCTTCTAGGTTTAGCGTCATTCTTTGGCATGTGAGCAGTTGACATGGTTTGGGGACATCACTGAAATGCAAAAGACCCCCGTTTTAACATCCTTCTACTGAAGCTAAATGTAGTAATACAGATTTATTTGAAGTCTGTGAATGAATTTATGTCCATAGAAGTGTGGTTGTATATAAGAGAGTGTCTCTCTTAAGATACAAAAAAGCTCAAGCTCGAAAGAGAGAGATTGATAACTTGGGTTATATTTTTAAAAATACATTAGTTACGATAAAAGATACAAGACTGAAAAAGCACTTGACAGATTGGGAGGGGACATTTTCAAAGATAATAGGCAAATGACTGGCGTTCAGAATATATAAACCACCATGGACTACAGACTGATTTAAAAAGAAAAAGGGAATAATCCAATAGAAAACCCAGCAAAGAAATTTTTTTTTTTTTAAGAAAATTCACAGAAAAGCAGCAATTTGACAGAATTTCTGGTCCAAAGAAAATACATTTAAGTCCTTTGAAAGAATTTATTTTGGTACACATTTATTGAGTTTCCACTCTATGTCAAGTAATACAGGAAGGAAGTGGGAATCAAAGATCATTAAGATATGTCTCTTACCCCCAGTAATTTATAATGTGGGTGTGAGAGACAGGCCCATAAATGGAGTCTGAGAAGTGAGTACAATGGTTATGAGATTTAATACCATATTGATTAACAAGGACCCTTAAGAGATAATGGGTATCTCTCAAGTAAAATTTTCTTCATATGACTGGTTTTGCTAAGATACATTTAGTCTAGTTTTTTGTTCTGTCCCAACACTCAGAAGGAAAGGATTGTTTTATCTACTCTAAAATGATTAAGATAATGGAATCAGTATTCCATTTAGACTTAAAACAGAGTGGAGTTTAGTTAGTTGCATGAATTCGTTAGACCAGAGCAAAAGGCTTCATGACAGTTTAGTGAAAGTGTTAGTTGCTCAGTCATGTCTGACTCTTTTGCAACCCTGTAGACTGAAGCCCACCAGGCTCCTCTGTCCATGGAATTCTGAAAGCAAAAATACTGCAGTGGGTAGCCATTCCCTTTTCCAAGGGATCTTCCTAACCCAGGGATTGAAGCTGGGTCGCCTGCATTGCAGGAGTATTCTTTACTGTCTGAGCCACCAGGGAATTTCTATTTCTCTTACTCCTTTAGTCAGTACTCCTATGGGAGTCCCCTTGACTTAACAGTTATTGCTATAAAGGCAAATATTTTTTTGGCATCTAACCCCAATCATGTTATTTCTAAAAAGTGAAAAGAAAGTAAAGGAAAACAGCATTGAGTTTCTAGGTTTTTAGAAATGATCTCATATTTAAACTATTTATAGGGATTTGTTTTCTCCTCTCTTAATTTGGTTTTGATTCCACTTTCAAATGAATACTTTGCCTTCTCTCTGGAACGCAGTGTCCACGTATACAGCTTCATAGCCAGCGGTTGTTAGTTGCCAGTCACAGCCACCCCTCCCATAATTAAATACAGAATTATATATAGGAGTATATATACTTAAAAAAAAAAGTCTCCACAATTCTCGTTAGATTTTCAAAGGAGTCTATGACTCGAAAAAGAGTCATCTCGTAACCTGATGGATGTTGTATGCAGTTTAAGTCTACTCACTTTTGTGATCCATGTGAAGGTTTTGTGGCTTTTGATTTTCCAGCCGCATTTGGCAGTTCACAGCCTCGTCCAGACTCCACAAAGTCAAGAAGTCACCTAATTAGTCAGTCTTCTTGCTAGCTGCAGAACAACACGCAGACCCCGGCTGGGCATTCCAGGTGCTTCCGGGGAACATAAGCATAAACAAACACTGCAACCGAAGAGGAAGTCTAGACCAGTGCCCAGTTAAATCGGGCACTGGAGCTTGGCTGGCCCTGAATGTTTCAGGATTAGGATTTAGAGATCAGAACACATAGCTGTGGCATTTCCAAGACAAACTGAGTGGGATTAGGAAACAAAGCCTTGGCAATATTTTCATTATAAATGCTCCCATTCTCTGGGTTGCTCCCAAGCTCCAGACCTGTGCTAAAGCAGTCATGTACGTTCTCACTTAATCCTTAAACAGTTGTGATTATCCCCGTTTTACAGCTGATACAACTGAAGCTTACCAAGATTATGAAACATGTCTGCCATCATTCAGCCAGTAAGTGGTGGAGGGTACAACTTTCCTCTCACTCAAATGTGTGTAGATGATCAGCCAGCTCTTCTGCCTATGGTGATAGTCTCATCTTTACCTGGTTCCCATCCACTCTCATTAAACCGGTCATCATTTGTTTCAGATGACCGGTCTATAGCAGATGGTCACATTTAAAATGAGTACCAGTATAATTGCTGCTGCTGCTGCTAAGTCGCTTCAGTCGTGTCCGACTCTGTGCGACCCCATAGACGGCAGCCCACCAGGCTTCCCTGTCGCTGGGATTCTCCAGGCAAGAACACTGGAGTGGGTTGCCATTTCCTTCTCCAATGCACAAAAGTGAAAAGTGAAAGTGAAATCGCTCAGTCGTATCCGACTCCTAGCGACCCCATGGACTGCAGCCTACCAGGCCTCGCAGCCCATGGGATTTTCCAGGCAAGAGTACCGGAGTGGGGCACCATTGCCTTCTCCCACCAGTATAATTATTCTGATACAGAATAATGTGTGCAAACAGTAGTGGAATAAATTTGGTTTTTTTTTTTTAATTCTTCTCTTACTACTTTAAAAGATCTTTTCCCTGAATATATTGCTAATTAAAGGTTGTTTTATTGAGTCACATTCTGATCTACTCACTGCTCCCCTCACATGTGTCCGCTGGCAGACATTCTTCCCAATATTTATGTGTGTGTGTGTGTGTGTGTGTGTGTGTATGTGTGTGCACTCAGTAGTGTCAGACTGTAGCCAGCCAGGCTCCTCTGTCCATGGAGTTCTGCAGGCAGGAGTACTGGAGTGAGTTGCCATGCCCTTCTCCCAGGGATCTTCCCCACCCAGGGATGGAACCCACATCTCTTACGTCTCCTGCATTGGCAGGTGGGTTCTTTACCTCAGGCACCCCTGGGAAGCCCTCCCAACCTTTATACTGTATGGGCTTCCCTGGTGTCTCAGATGGTAAAGAATCTGCCTGCAATTCAGGAGACCCAGGTTCGATCCCTGGGTCGGGAAGACTCCCTGGAGAAGGGAATGGCTACCCACTCCGGTGTTCTTGCCTGGGAAATCCCATGAACAGAGAAGCCTGGCAGGGTACAGTCCACAGGGTCACAAGGAGTTGGACACAGTTGAGTGACTAACACTTTATATTGTTAGACTGTTTTAAATCTTGCCAACCTAGTGGTAGTGAAATGGTAGTTCATTATAGTTGTGAGTATAGACATATTTATGGGCGTATCAATTTGTGGATTGCTTACTTTCTTTGAGGCCATTTACCTCTTTCTTATTCATTTATAATATCCTTTATATGTCCCAAATATGAATATTTACCATCCTGTGCTACAAATGTGTTCTCCCACGTGTGGCTTGTCTTTTCAACGTATTCATTATAGCTTTTCCTCTTCCATCCTTTCTGTTTTAGGCCACACTGCATAGCATATGGGTTCTTAGTTCCCCCAACTATGGGTTGAACCAGTTCCCCTGCATTGGCAGCCTGGAGCCCTAACCACTGGACCACAAGGGAATTCCATCCATCCATTTGAGTTTATAAAGATCACCTGTATTGGTTCATAAAATGTTGGTTCTTATACATAAACCTTTAATCATTTCAGAATTTATGGTTGTATACATCATCCCCTTTTCATTAGTCATAAAATTTGCGAAACGTTTCTTCCTCTGCAATTCTTTCAGAGGTGCTTGTCAGCTCTGGCTCAAAAAAAAAAGAAACAAATAGCCAAAAAGTCTCAACAAACCTAAGTCAGCACTCAAGGCCGTGCATGTGCTGGTCAGCTGTTTGCTTTGCAGTCTGCCTCTAGAGCTGCTTTTCAGTCCATTTATCCTGGCACTCTGTGTCCCCAAGGAAGGGGAGCCAAAAGATGGTTTCTCCAACACCGCTTATGACTACAGAGATTAGGGCTTTCTTCTAGAAGAGCTTCAAGCATTATCTCTTGCCAACTCTTCATCTTTTGATGGTGAGCTTTACTCAGCAGTGGTACCTGGTCTTTTGTTTTATTCTTTCTAGACTACACTGTGTGGCTTGCAGGGTCTTAGTTCCTCAACCAGAAATTGAACCCTGGGCGCTCAGCAATGCAAGTGGGGAGTCCATTTTTGGGCATTCTCAATACTTGGTCTTTTAGGAGCCTGGTTTCTGTTTGTTTTGGGGATTTTGAATTTGAGATGGGAAAGGCATTAGAAGTCATGCCCTGCACCCCTCACCCCAGTCCCATTTTTCTGCCTCTCCACTAGAAGCAACCACCATCCTGGACTTTGGGAATTGACACTCAGGTTTTTAGTTATTGCTGCTAACTTATATATATTCTTTGGTATATATCAAGTATTTGCATAAACTTTTTAAAATTTAGAAGTAAAATATCTTAATTACAGGTCACCAAATTTTGCAGCCTGATCTTCCAATGCTTCAGTGAAATTCATTTATAATATTAAGTTAGACTAATGGGGTCATTTTAATGCTGATATGGCTTTTGATCGTTTTCTGCTCTCATACTGAAACTCCAGATAATGGAGGTGATTGTCCTTGGAGCAGCCACACACGTTAGTTTGTAGTCTTCAGCCGCCCGGATTTGAGTTGCTCTCTGCCATGTTCTGACTATGACCTTGGGTAGTTTGAGTAAGCCCCCGAATCTTGATTTCTCCGTATCTAACTCAAGGCTTGTTCTCAAGTGCCATAATGCTGGAGAAGCCCAAACTGAACAGTGGATGCCAGCTGCTCTTACCACCGTAAGACGCTAAGGATCCTTACTTTTAAGATAAACCTTTTCAAATACTAACGCTTTCTTTTTAAATATTTATTCGGCCGCACCAGGTTTAGCTCTGACGTGGGGGCTCCAGTTCCCCTGACCAGGGGTGGAACCTTGGCCCCCTGCATTGGCAGGCAGACTCTGAACCCCTGGACCATCGGGGAAGTCCCTAATGCATTCTTGCAAGTGAGGGATGTCTGTGTTCTGACAATGGAAAACACTCCTGCTTGTTCCCTTCCCAGGCAGAGGCGTTCAGGACCGATGGCCATAGAAAGGATCTGAGGGGACGCGATGACTCTAAAGGTTGGAAGAATCCTTCTAGATAGACTTGTTTACAGTGCTGTGTAGTGACCAGGGAGAAAGCAGGATGCCCTGGAATTCTGCACTCACAGGCGTAGACCACACTCCAGTCCATTTCCTTCTTGACATCTGAAACTCTTGTTTGCTCACTACTGAAATAACAGGAAAAAATATTTTAGGATTTTCAACAATAACGTGGTGGTGTATTTTCTGTAACCTGTTTCATCTGGCAACTGTGAATATACCACCTTTCATGTTATCAGTAGGTATTCAGGTTATTTCCTTTGGTTGTGTTATTATCAACACATATTCTTTCTCCCTGCTGCCTTGCACATCAGGTCCTGTGGACGGGTTCTTGCTCTCCAGGCTCCCTCATAACTACATGATTTGCTCCCTTGCTTCACTCAGTCTTCGGCTTATGTGTCAGGGAGGCCTTCTGCATGCCTTCCAGCTGAAATTAACCATCCCGTCGATAACAGCCCCGGCCCTCCTCGCAAGTACCCCGACCCCCTGTGTTGCTGCCAGCCATGCAGGCATCTGTGAGAGCACTGTCTGTCTCTCCCCTGAAGATAAATCCTTTAGGGCACTGGGATTTGTCCCTTTTGTTCAGTGCTGTATCCTCAGCTTCTGAGTAGATAATCTAACAAATGATTTCCCAGGTCAAAGAACTCCATAGAGGTCAGGAGCATCCTAAGTTTTCCACCGCAGAAGTAGAACTGAGCAGATGCATCCTAGAGACAGCCCTGGCTCAGATACCAGCCCTGTTTCTTATCAGCTGTGACTTGAACAAGTTACGTAGCCCTGTGTTCTCAAACTCATCCCTTCCTTCTTTTTATACCAAACACTTGACTATCCTGAAGTAAAACTCAGGCACTATAATCTTCTACAGATAATTTCAAAAAATAACATAATGTGTTAGTTGTGACGTAAAAGTATTTTATGATAACATGTTATGTATTTCAATATGTATTTTTTAGTTAATGTTTTTGGCTGTGTTGGGTCTTTGTTGCTGTGTGCAGGCTTGTTCTGGTTGTGGAGAGCTGGGGCGACTCTCCGGTCGTGAGCTTCTCACTGCGGTGGCTTCTCTTGTGGAGCACTGGCTCTAGGGTGCTTGGACTGAGTAGTTATGGTGCCTGGGCTTAGTTGCCCCGTGGCATGTGGATTCTTCCCAGACCAGGCATTGAATCTGTGTCCCCTGCACTGGCTGATTCTGCACTGGACCACCAGGGAAGCCCTTCAGGATGTATTGATTAGAGGAAATATTTCGACTACACTAGAGTGGTCAGATGCTTGCATATACACAGAATTCTTACGCACCCATCACGAGTGCAGAAGGATTAGGTGTGTTTTGGCAAGTCAGGTGTCACAGGTGGTTATTGGCACCCATGCAGTTTTCTGCAGAAGTGAATATCTCGTTGCAAAGTTCCAAAGAAAACAAAGTTAACCTTCTCTCATTTTGCACTCTTGTTTGCATTCCTTAAAAATGGGGTACACATTGATAGCTTGGAGTTTTTATGTAAAGCAAATTGGGAGGAGGGCTGTAAGTTCATATAATCACGGTCAGGTTTTCCCAACACAGGAGTGAAGGGACAGTGGACAAATCTTTGTGGGGCTGTCCTGCTCAACGCAGCATCTCCTGTATCCTGGCCCAACCCACAAGTTAAGGACTAGCTGTGTGCTGGGCATCTTGCTGGGGGCGTTCTGTGTTACATGTATATCTTTAATGTCTTATACGAGCTCTCAACGAAAGTTGTCCCTATACTTCTGTTTTACAGCTGAGGAAACTGGGCATCCCAGCGAGTGAATAGGTACCCAAAGACAAACCGCTAATGCAAGAGAGGTGAGGGGAGGGGTGCAGCAGAGTCCAAGCCCCAGTCTAGAACTGTAGCTTTTATCACTGTGCTTTACTGCTTCCTAAGTACTCTTGCCTGGAAAATCCCATGGACGGCAGAGCCTGGTAGGCTGCAGTCCATGGGGTCACTAAGAGTCAGACACGACTGAGTGACTTCACTTTCACTTTCAAAGGTCGGTTTTCATTCCATATCGTCATCATCACATTGCCCTGTGCTTATTAGCACATAACTGGCACTGAATAAATGGTTTTTTAAGTGAATGATGAATAATCAGATCAAATCAGATCAGTTGCTCGGTCGTGTCCGACTCTTTGAGACCACATGAATCACAGCACGCCAGGCCTCCCTGTCCATCACCAACTCCCGGAGTTCACTGAGACTCACGTCCATCAAGTCAGTGATGCCATCCAGCCATCTCATCCTCTGTCATCCCCTTCTCCTCTTGCCCCCAATCCCTCCCAGCATCAGAGTCTTTTCCAATGAGTCAACTCTTCGCATGAGGTGGCCAAAGTACTGGAGTTTCAGCTTTAGCATCATTCCTTCCAAAAAAATCCCAGGGCTGATCTCCTTCAGAATGGACTGGTTGGATCTCCTTGCAGTCCAAGGGACTCTCAAGAGTCTTCTCCAACACCACAGTTCAAAAGCATCAATTTTTCGGTGCTCAGCCTTCTTCACAGTCCAACTCTCACATCCATACATGACCACAGGAAAAACCATAGCCTTGACTAGATGGACCTTTGTTGGCAAAGTAATGTCTCTGCTTTTGAATATGCTATCTAGGTTGGTCATAACTTTCCTTCCAAGGAGTAAGCGTCTTTTAATTTCATGGCTGCAGTCACCATCTGCAGTGATTTTGGAGCCCAGAAAAATCTGACACTGTTTCCACTGTTTCCCCATCTATTTCCCATGAAGTGATGGGACCGGATGCCATGATCTTCATTTTCTGAATGTTGAGCTTTAAGCCAACTTTTTCACTCTCCTCTCTCACTTTCATCAAGAGGCTTTTGAGTTCCTCTTCACTTTCTGCCGTAAGGGTGGTGTCATCTGCATATCTGAGGTGATTGATATTTCTCCCAGCAATCTTGATTCCAGCTTGTGTTTCTTCCAGTCCAGCGTTTCTTGTGATGTACTCTGCATATAAGTTAAATAAACAGGGTGACAATATACAGCCTTGACATACTCCTTTTTCTATTTGGAACCAGTCTGTTGTTCCATGTCCAGTCCTAACTGTTGCTTCCTCACCTGCATACAAATTTCTCAAGAGGCAGATCAGGTGGTCTGGTATTCCCATCTCTTTCAGAATTTTCCACAGTTTATTGTGATCCACACAGTCAAAGGCTTTGGCATAGTCAATAAAGCAGAAATAGATGTTTTTCTGGAACTCTCTTGCTTTTTCCATGATCCAGCAGATGTTGGCAATTTGATCTCTGGTTTCTCTGCCTTTTCTAAAACCAGCTTGAACATCAGGAAGTTCAAGGTTCACATATTGCTGAAGCCTGGCTTGGAGAATTTTAAGCATTACTTTACTAGCGTGTGAGATGAGTGCAATTGTGCGGTAGTCTGAGCATTCTTTGGCATTGCCTTTCTTTGGGATTGGAATGAAAACTGACCTTTTCCAGTCCTGTGGCCACTGCTGAGTTTTCCAAATTTACTGGCAGGTTGAGTGCAGCACTTTTACAGCATCATCTTTCAGGATTTGGAATAGCTCAACTGGAATTCTATCACCTCCACTAGCTTTGTTCATAGTGATGCTTTCTAAGGCCCACTTGACTTCACATTCCAGGATGTCTGGCTCTAGGTCAGTGATCACACCATTGTGATTATCTTGGTCGTGAAGCTCTTTTTTGTACAGTTCTTCTGTGTGTTCTTGCCATCTCTTCTTAATATCTTCTACTTCTGTTAGGTCCATACCATTTCTGTCCTTTATCGAGCCCATCTTTGCATGAAATGTTCCTTTGGTATCTCTGATTTTCTTGAAGAGATCCCTAGTCTTTCCCATTCTGTTGTTTTCCTCTATTTCTTTGCATTGATCGCTGAAGAAGGCTTTCTTATCTCT
>NW_011494720.1:907286-934011 GCF_000754665.1 Bison bison bison
TCGCTGAAGAAGGCTTTCTTATCTCTTCTACCTATTCTTTGGAACTCTGCATTCAGATGTTTATATCTTTCCTTTTCTCCTTTGCTTTTCACTTCTCTTCTTTTCACAGCTATTTGTAAGGCCTCCCCAGACAGCCATTTTGCTTTTTTGAATTTCTTTTCCATGGGGATGGTCTTGATCCCTGTCTCCTGTACAATGTCACGAACCTCATTCCATAGTTCATCAGGCACTCTATCTATCAGATCTAGGCCTTTAAATCTATTTCTCACTTCCACTGTATAATCATAATGGATTTGATTTAGGTCATACCTGAATGGTCTGGTGGTTTTCCCTACTTTCTTCAATTTAAGTCTGAATTTGGCAATAAGGAGTTTATGGTCTTAGACATTAGTTTAATAAATAGCTTATCTACTGGCAAACATGTCTGAATCTCCTCTAGGCTTTTTATCGTAAACACTGATATTTCTTTGTGTGGTGGTGTTTTGAGGTAGTAACTGATTAATTAAAAGAGTAATTAAGTAAAAAGAGTAAACAGTTTGGAAAGGAGTTTGAACTTTAGGAATGTCTGACCTGACCTTGACTATTTCTTTATGGGCTGCAAAATGCAAATTTATTTTTGATGCGTTATCTAGCCCATCCCTACTTCCGATTTATGTGTATGCTAAATAATGCGCTCCTAATGTAGTTCTGCTTAACAGCATAAAATATGGAGTTAAAATAAGACCCTGTCAAAACACTGTCTTGCAGGGATTAGTGCTATGAATGTTAACATAAAATGATTTTTAAATGCATAGACTTTATGAGGATTAAAAGTAAAAATATCCACTATGCAATAACATTTAAATTTATATGGCTGCTATCTTGCCCCATCTTGACTGAACTTTCTGCCAGAGGATGCTGAAAAGAGTCCAGTTACCCTTATCTCATGTATAAATTTAGAAAATTGCAATTATATGAGGTTTTTCATAAGCTTTCATTCATACCAGCGTTTGATATAATTACATTGTGCTGTTCTCATGCAAAGAAAACCGAATAGAATTTTGAGTAAGAAATAGAAGAAAACTGGCCATCACTAAATGAACAGTGTATTCTTATGTCCAAGTTTTTATGTCTTTTGCGGGGAGGGGAGAGAAAATTGGATTATTTGGACTTTCTAAAAGTTTCAACCTCCTGTTAGCTTCAACCATAATTGTTCTTTTAGCCATTAATGGTTTTTAAAAATCTTATTTATTTGCTTGTCTGTGCTGGCTCTTAGTTGCAGCACATGGGATCTTAGTTGTGACATGCAAAATCTTTTCATTGTGGCATGCAAACTCTTAGTTACAGCGTGTGGGATTTAGTTTCCTGTGCAGGGAACTAACCTGGACCCCCTACATTGGGAGTGCAGAGGCTTAGCCACTGAACCACCAGGAAAGTCACAGCCATTAATGCTTTAATGCAAGTAATATCAATTTTTAAAACTCCCTGAAGTTTAAAAGAACCATGTCCAATTACAAAGTGCTTGGGTATCCAATTCAAAATAAAGCAGAGTGAAGAAGTAACTCTTTACTTAAACACAGAGGTATCTCATTGGAATGATAAAGACCTCATGCGATAGAAGAATTTGAATATATTTGAAAAACAGAAACTAACAATCAGCCTCATATTAAATAGTAAAGTCCTAAAGGTGCACACATGTATTAAGTCCATGACAAAAATACTTATATGATCACCGTCATTATTCATCATTATCCTGCAGGTACTAGCCAATGTAATAAACAAGAACAATATGAAAGTATTGATATTAGAAAGAAAGTGATAAATTTCCCTCTGTTTATATACAGTATGATTGTATAATAGAAAGTTCAAGAAATTTATTTTAAGTAATAAGAGTTTTGTTTGGTTATTTGGATGCAATGTAAATATGTAATAGTTCCCTTTCTATCAGCAATAAGGAGATACTGTAAAAGGGGAAATATTCTATGTATATCTGTGTCACCAAACTATAAAATTCCTGGGAATAAATTTAGCAAGAAATGAGAATATAGAAAGAAAATCATAAATTTTACTGAAAGTCACAAAATAAGACTCTTGAGTCTGAATCATTGGTGAGACATACAACCATGTTCTTGAATGAGAATAATCAGTATTAATCATCATTTCTCTGTCAAACTAGCATGTAAATTACTATAAAATTGCTACATATTGCCAGAGTATATAGTTATGTTGAGGATAGAAAAAATTTCCCCCTGCCCTGTAGGTATTTCTGGCTGGCCTAACAGTTACGGTGACATCAGACAGATTAACATGGGAAAACCCAAATTTAATTATGTACATACAGAGGATCAGAATATGAGATTCCAAAGACAGTCAGGTAAAATGAAGTATATGTGCCATCCTGGACTAAGGATTAGGGACAAATACAGAATCTAAGAAAACATGAGTTTGAAGATCTCTTGATGTATCTGGGGGCTCAGACTGTAAGGAATCTACCTGCAATGCAGGAGACCCGGATTTGATCCCTGGGTCAGGATGATCCCCTGGAGAAGGAAAGGACAACCCTCTCCAGTACTCTTGCCAGAAAAATCCCATGGACAGAAGAGCTTGGTGGGCTATGGGCTATAGTCCATAAGGTAGCAAAGAGTCGGACACATTGAAACAACTTGGTATACAGAGGAAGATGAGCGCCATGGTTAAATAGCAATGTTTGTCTGGATTCTAAAAGAGTAAATCTTGAGGAAAGACAAAAAAGTTTTAAAGAATGATGATGGATGATTTACCTAACTCTAGATATCAAAACAAGATAATATTGCCATAACAATAAAGAGGAATAAAACTGATATCAAAGGAGACCCCAGAATGTCCTTAATTAGACTTATTCCACTATATTTAGAACTTTCAAATTAAAGTCTTGTATCAATTTATTCAGCATAAAGACATACCAAATTTAATGTGAAAATTAAAACCTAAATCTTTAAGAAAAAAAGAAAAAAGTATGGTATTATTGGTGTAATGTCAATGTTATTTAAAAAAATAGATGTACATGGAACCTAGAAAGAAGTTCACATTAAAATAAATCAAGTTTCCAAACAATATTCATATTTCTTGTATTTTAAAAATTATAAAATATTTACATTCAATGAAAAAGTAGAAATGAAGTATGTCAAGTGATTACTGTCATTGACATGTGGGAAATGGGGTCATGATGATGTTCATGTTATTCTTTACACATTTTGGTGGTGGTTTAGTCACTAAGGCATGTCTGACTCTTGCGACCCCATGGACTATAGCCTGCCAGGCTCCTCTATAGGATTCTCCAGGCAAGAATACTGCAGCCAGCTGCCATTTCCTTCTCCAGGGGATCTTCCTGACCCAGGAATCAAACCTGGGTCTCCTGCATTGCAGGCAGAATACATATTATTCTGCAGGCAGAATACATATTTTAGTATTTTTGAAAGTTTTGCAATTAGTGTGTGTTACTTTTATAATTTTATTTTCAATAAAGGAAAAACTGATTTAAAATCTGAAGTTATTTCACATACAGAGTTATGGAGAAATTGTATCTAAGCAGAGTGCTTAGAACACTGAATAAACAAATGAATATGCTAGGAAAGCATTAGTGGGTTCTGGGGATAGTTTAGCTGAAGTATGAAGACATGAGAGAAGTGAATGACAGTCAGAAGAGGTCATTTGGAGGGAATAAATGCTAGTCTGAAATGTTATGCTTTTAATACTGGTGGTAATAAATGCACAATTCTTAAATAGTGGTTCCCTGTCCTTAAGACTCCCTGAGAAGATGGCATTTGGGGATGTTTTGAAGAACAGTTGAGATATAATCCAGTAAAACAAGACAGTGGGGAGAAAGGAGGGTATGTATTCAAGGACTCACCATAGTTCAGGTAGCTCCAAGATAAGGCAGACAAAACAGGTTGGAAGTATATTTTCAACATCTTTAAATATGGAGAAAGCATATAGTTTCTGATCTGTGAGAAGTTCCGGAATGATTTTGTAGAATTATTGTTACAAGAATGCCACTTGAAGATGGGGTTCCTTTTCCACCACCCCTTCCCATCAGATAAGTCAGTATACCTTCCTGAAGAAAATAAGTGAGGACGAGAGGTTGAAGCCTTATTTAATGGGGCTCCCTCCCCAGGAAAGGACTCGTCAGCAGCTGTAGATATGGGTACCATGCAACCAGCAGCATTAATCCTGGGTATTTCCAGAGAAGGTAAGATCTCAGAAATAACAATGCTGAGTGAAAAAGTTGGTAGTAGAATTTTCAATACAGTCTACATATTTTAAAAAACATACAAACAGCACTATATTTTGTTTATGCCTTTAGACATGTGTAAGAGAATGAAAACATGACCCAGATAAGCACCAAGTTAATAACAACTGCTGACTATGAGAAAACAGGAATACCCATGCATGAAGGTAGCCTTCAACTCTATCTGTGCTGTGTTACTTCTTTGTAAAAGGAAAATAAGCCGTTGTGGCAAAATGTTAGTTTGTTATTTATGCATTGGGAGTGAAGAGTGTGGATGAGGAAATACAGGTTAGAATTTAGGAGAGGCTGAGGCTAGAGGATTGGCAGTTCTCATTAGTATATGGTCAAGTCTTTACTTAGAGCTAAATCTGGATGTTGTTGTTGTTCAGTTGCTCAGTCATGTCCGACTCTTTGTCATGCCATGGACTGCAGCACGCCAGGCCTCCCCGTCCATCACCAACTCCCGAAGCTTGCTCAAACTCATGTCCATTGAGTCGGTGATGCCATCCAACCATCTCATCCTCTGTTGTCCCCTTCTCCTGCCTTCAGTCTTTCCCAGCATCAGCGTCTTTTCTAATGAGTCGGCTCTTTGCATCAGGTGGCCGAAGTATTGGAGCTTCAGCATCAGCCCTTCCAATGAATATTCAGGATTGATTTCCTTTAAGACTGACTGGTTTGTTCTCCTTGCAATCCAAGGGACTCTCAAGGGGCTTCTCTAACGCCACAGTTCAAAAGTATCAATTCTTCAACGCTCAACCTTCTTTATAGTGGGTCAGGGGTTTTACTTTACTTTCCAGCAGGATTGATGGTTATTTAGAGACATCTGTGCTCTTCGTTTCTCTTGGGAACGGGAATGGCAGAGATGTGGGCAATAGCTGACCTGAGTGATCAGGCAGCCTGAACCCTGGCAAAACTTCCTCTCAACGAACTGAACAGAGAGAAATGACCCATTGTAGGCTGCTGTCCAGAGGCGTGAGGATGTCTTATTTATCCGCTAAAAACTCCTTCCCTGCCATAATGTTCAGTTATGTCCTAACAAAGGAGGTAGGATTTTTTAATTTTTATATATTCAAGTGTGTATGCATGCAGACATTCTCAATGTTAGACACCAGTGATAGAAGTACATTCTTTTGATTGCCAGGTAGGGTGGAGACCCTACCTGGCCTGAATCTTGTTTAGTTCTTTTTTGTTTGTTTTATAAAATTGCATGAATGTTTTGGTCGACTGGATTGTTTTTATTTTTTAGGATCAAGCTGTAATTTAGTGATAAATTCTAAAAGTGTTTAAAGCAACTATAAAAACAGTGGTGCTTTTTTTCCTTCTAAAAAACACTTATTTGTTTAGTACATAGACAGAGGAGATAGAATTTAGAGTCAGACCTACATATATATCCTTTTATACTGCAAACTGACATACTGGTTTCTGCTGTCTTGATTTAAATCTGTGGCTGGAAGTTTCAGTTAGACCCTCTCTCACTTACCTTAAGTGGTATAGCTTTGGGGTAGCTATCAAAGAGTTATGGCTACTCTTAGCCTCCCAAATTGTAGCTTTTTCATCAAGAAACTCCAAGCAAATCTCACATCTTTTCTAAATTAGAAATGTAACCTTGACTTTAGTTCCAGAGTTACTGTTGTGCAAAGAAAGAAAACACTACATAATGTTCAAATTATGTGCAAACTGAAATGATAGAAATGAAAAATACTATCATATTTCTAAGTGGTCTTTTTTTTCACAAAGGAATCAGCTAGGATTAGGTTCACCCACGTATTTTGTTGTTGTTGTTTGTATGCATACGTCAGTTGCTCAGTTGTGTCCCACTCTTTGCAATCCCAGAGACTGGAACCCTCCAGGATCCTCTGTCCATGAGATTTGTCAGGCGGGAATACTGGAGTGGTTTGTCATTTCCTTCTCCAAGGGATCTTCCTGACCCAGGAACTGAACCTGCATTTCCTGTGTGTCCTGCATTGTCAGGAGCCATCAGGGAAGCCCCTTGGTTCACCCACACATAGCAGCAATAGTGAAGAAAAGTGACCCAAAACAAATATGTCTATTTCTCTGCCATTTAAGAGAAATCCAGGGCAGGCAGTTTGGACTGGTATGTCATCTACTCAATCATCAGGGAGTGCCTAGTAGCCCAGTATGGTTGCACAGGCCCCAGCCATCACATCTGTATATCAGCCAACCAGAAGAATGAAAGGCATATCACCATATCGCTGGTAAGGATCTTCCTAGAAGTCATATAGCACTTCTGTTTATATCTCACTCAACAACCTTGGCTCATAGCCATACCTAGCTGTAAGAGGAGCTAAGACATTTTCTGGTTCTGTGTGGGCTCCTTTAAATGGAAAGGTGAGGTCAGCATGACATAGTTCAAGAGGTTTTCCTAGACTTGGAATCGAGTTAATGCCGAGTCATCCATGTAACCATCTGTCTCTCTCTCTCTCCAACATCTGCCCGGTGGCCAGCTGTGGTTTAGAGAAATGAGACCTTTCACTTCTCTACACAAACAGAATTATCTCCTGAATCAGCCAAACCAACTGGCCCACTTTCATTCTTAAGTATATCAAAGATCAGTACTTTCCTGTGTAATACAAATAATCATATTTGTATTATTGGTACTTTACCCAAGTTGGACCCACTTCTAGATATGAGGCTATACTTGGAACATACCAAGAATGACAGAGAGAGAGATGGCCAAATGAGTTTTTTATTTATACAAAGTAAAAATGACATGAGACTTTACTTTCAGCCCCTTCTGCTGTGCAGACAGGGTAGAGGTGAGAGGTGAGAACAGGAGTATTACTCCTAATACTTTGTTAACTTTCCTTTATAAACTGGGTTTACTTGGACCTCTCAAGGGCATGTTCTCTGTCAACAGTACAGAGAGATCCAAGAATGTAAATTACAGTGAAAATGGTTAAAATACCAGATACGTTTCTCCTTCACATCAAATATTCCAATAATATATCAATAATATGTTTCTAATCATATATATTTCACACTGTCACTTTCACTTTGTATACAAAAGATTATTTTTAAAATAAGCCAAAGAAAAAATATGCTCAGCTCTGCTTTTCAGGGCAGTTAGCTTCAGTTTGAGCTTTTTAGACACAAAAAGGAATGCTGGCTTTTTCAGTGTGCCCTCGTTTGCTCAGTTATATCGAGTCCTTTCAAGATCTCATACCACTGGACAGGCAGGGGGAGCTTAACTAGCGCTAGTGACCAGGGAAGACACACTAAGGAAACGTTGAAAGAAGGACCATGGAGAGAGACCGTTCCTGCCTCCACACATCCAAAAAGACCTTTCCTCCCCTACAGGGCCCTGGATCAGTGCGAGTGACATTGCATATGTGCCTCCAAATATAATGATAAGGCTGATTACACTGAGGTCCAGGTTGTCCTTCTTTTGAGCTGCCTGTTCTGTTTGTTGCAGTGCTGATTAGAGTGGGACCAGGCCTGGAAAATCATCACAGTGATCTTGGGAGAAACCAGTAGGCCTCGACAGGACTGTAGAACCAGCCAATCTGTCTCCCTTCCTAGATAAGAAATGTACGAAGTAGAGTCTGGACCAGGGGCTGTTGGATGTTGTTTGACTGAAAGCCAGAGCATAAAGTATATTTTATATACAAAATGCATGTGCACACATGCACACACGTGTGCAAAAAGGGAATCAATGTCTTATGAATTAAGACTACTTCCTCTTATCCTATGTAGCGTATCCTAACATTTGTAGTATTTCCTTTCCTATTTCTTCGTTTTTAGAAAAACTTCTGTTTGCAACCCAATAATTTGATTATGTAAAACACTAATGGATTTCTACCCTCAGTTCACAAATTCCTGCCCAACCTGCTTTTATTTAGTTAAATACATTGTAGAATCTTCCAACTTTCAAGTTTGAAATGTTTTCCTTCTGTCTTCATTTCTTTTTCTATAATAAAAATTTTTATACTAGGATTGTTGGTAGATTTAATTTGTTTTCAAGCTCGGAAATCTTGGTTTCTCTTGCTGGGTTTCTTGCACTTGCAGAAGAAGCTAATAGAGGTTTGGGGGTGTTCTTTTGTCCTTGGAACCCTCAAGACAAAATATATTTACCTTTTGACATTTATAGTTTTTTTCCTCCTTGGGTTGGTTTTCATAAACTGCTTGATGCAAAATGTTCTATTTCATCTTTTCACTATTTTAGATTAAAGCATGGTGTTGGCACAGACTTTTAGAATTTGTTTCAAGTTAGTTTCCTAGTGTCCAGTTCTCAGGAGCTGCAAGAGAACAGCTCTGCCCCAAGCAATCATCCAGAAGTCCAGAACTTTGGGATACCACAGTTTGCTAAAAACAGAAGGGTTAAAACCCTGGTCAAAACAGTGACCTTGTACAAATGCTCCTGATCCCTACAAGAAGATGGCATCTATTTCAATAATGAATTTATAAATTTAATTCAGTTGGATTTTTATAAGGGAGGTAAAAATAACATGTATAATTTAATTTTCATCTAAACTTTTTTTTTTTTCAAAATCAAATTACACTTTGGTCAGAATCATTTTACAAAACACGATGATTAACGATAATGATGAGTTCAAATAATTGAACCAGTGTCTGTGCTTAATTAATTCTCTGGAGAAAGGAAATTCTGGGTCCAGATAACAGAGTACATCCAAGTGGCATTACTGATATTTTCAGGGTTTTTATTTTTGAAGCAGATTATTCATGGGGACCTATGTCCTTTCTAGGACTTCCCTGGTGGCTCAGACGGTAAAGCGTCTGCCTACAATGTGGGAGACCTGGGTTCAATCCCTGGGTCAGGAAGATCCCCTGGAGAAGGAAATGGCAACCCACTCCAGTACTCTTGCCTGGAAAATCCCATGGACGGAGGAGCCTGGTACGCTACAGTCTATGGAGTCTCAAAGAGTTGGACACAACTGAGTGACTTCACTTTATGTCCTTTCTGTACTTTCCATGTCTTCTCTTTCCCTTTTCCCTGATGAATCCCCTGTAACCTTCTCATGCATTCCATACGACTACCAGACTTCCCCTCATGTGTAAGTGCTGCCATCACCAAAAGGTAAGAAAGAAAAAAAACACAAGTTACTATTAATATTGGACTTCCTAGGTGGCTCAATGGGTAAAAGAATCTGCCTGCATTGCAGGAGATGTGAGTTTGATCCCTGGTTAGGGAAGATCCATCCCCTGGAAGAGAACATGGCAACTCCAGTATTCTTGTCTGGAGAAGCCCATGGTCAGAGGAGCCCGGCGGGCTGCAGTCCTTGGGGGCTGCAAAGAGTCGGACACGACTGAAGCGACTGAGCACACAGCACAACATTAATCTTGGATTCTCCCTGTCCCAACCTTTTTAACTTTTTTTTTTTTCCCCTGTAAGTCTCCTAATATGTGCCTGGTTGAATCTGTACAGCTGATGGAAATTTGACTCTAAGACATTTTAAAAACCCAAGAGCAAAGACAAATCCAAGAAGGCAGAAGTGATTTAATTTTTTGTAAAATTTCAAAGACTTAAGATGAGTTGGATCCTTTATATTTAAAAAGTTCTAAGCAAGTTCCTCCTTTTTTTCCCCAGCTGTAGTCCTAATACAGAGCTTTCTCTATCATTTACTGATTCATCCGGGTTCACTTAGTGTCCTTTTTTTTTTTTTCACTTAGTGTCCTTCTAATCATTGAAAAAGTAATTAAAATCCCCAAGGGCCAGCCTACCTTGAGCTCCAATTCAGAATTTATGTGCTTCTGTGACTCTGACCTCCACTTTCCCTATTCAGCTGCAGCTGAATAGACCTGCTTGCACATGGCAGAAAAGGGCAATTTGAAGAGTCCAGTTTCCATTTCCTTTAGCTTTGTTCAGGGATTAGAGCCCACAGTGCTTCAGAATGAAGCCTAGTCTGGCATATACCTTACTTCTTCCTGTGCAAAGGTTTTGTTTATTTTCTGATTTGTCGTGAGAAAGTTAAGTGCCGACTGAATGAAAGCTACAGTTTGATTTCTCCCTCTGTTTTAGAAGAAATTCTTTTTAGGGTTAAGTTAGCAAAATCTGTGCTGTGCCGATGTATTTCTTATCTCAACCTGTTTTGAGCTAAACTCATTGCAAAGGCTAGGTTTTCTGTGGGACCTCTAACAGCCCATAAATTCAAGTTCATGTCCCAGAGTAATGGCGACTCACTGTGTTGTATATTTGATATATATGTCGGTTGCATGTATCATGGAGAGAAAAATTATTACCGTTATAAAGTGGCTGCGAAATCTGAAAATTCTAATCTTCTGAGCACACGCAGAATAAAGAGCCCTTAGTGACACAGCAAGGTGGAAATTCAATTTTGCTATGATGGTGATAACATTCAAGCGTATCAAGAAGCCAGAAACTCAGGGACAACTTTTGGTGCCTCAGTTTTAACTCTTTATCTGAGTGCAAGGAGGGTTTTCCTCAGAGTAAAAGCAGAAAGGAGAATTTCACATCTAAAATATTTGCTGCTTTTTTTCTCCCACCATGGTGTACAGTTTGGAAAAGAAAACCCAAGCTAGAGAATTGTGGTTACTCATTTCCCCAGCCAGTGCTGGAGGGTAGACGCCTGGCTGAATGAGGCTGGGAAGACAAGTCTTGGGACCTGACTCATCCAGTGAGAGGTGGTGACTCCCTGGCCCCCAGATTACCATTAGGTTCTCCAGAGGCCAGCCTGCAGAGTGAGTATTCTCTGCCTGTGGCCTGTTTCAATTGATGCTAGGTACCAAGCCCAGATGGAGCTGGTCCTGGCAGCTTGCTCTCTGGGGCATCTTTGTTTTTCACCAGTAACACTGCCTGCTGCTCGCTGCCCAGGACTCAGCACTGTAGGCTGAGAACTAAGAGAGGGCGTGATTCCCTAGCCCTAAATGAACTGCTCTAAGAGGGAAAATAACTTTCTGAATACAGAGAGAGAAAGAGGATGGAAGGAAAGAGGGGAGAGGAGGAAGGGAGGAGGAAATACCATAATGGAGGAGACTGCAGGTGACTTGCTTTCTTTTATCATAGTAGGACCACATTGCAATTAGAAAACAAGTCTGGAGTCGGGAGAAGAATCTAGAGCTACGTCTTAGATATCAGATTATTACTGAAGTACAAAGTGTTGAGATTTTCATCTTGTTACACAACTTGCTAAGCAGCTGAGTTAAAGAAATGCTGCAGAATCAGTTATACACGGACAAGGCAGGATGGGGTGGGGTGTAGCCTGCAGTCAGATGGACCATAGTTTTCCATCCAAGCTCTATCGCCTTACTGTGTGACTTTGGAAAAAAAACTATTTAAATCTTTAACTTCATAATCTATAAGCAGCAGATAAAGGCGATGAAAAGTGGAATGAGACGGAGGATGTCTAATGCATTGGCGGGCACACAGACGTGTCAGTAAATGGTAACATCTGTGCGTCTCTTGAGCCCCAGTCTCTGAACAGCTTTGCCCCACCGTATGTATTTGTTCTTAGTATAAGACGGCTCATGGCCATCACCTGTGTTGCTCTGTATTCCCTGCTTTCTTAAGAGGTTGGTGCATCCATCATCAGTGAGACACTGCTTTTCATCACCAGGAACTGCTGTGTTGTAGTAAACACATCACTGACACAGAACATCAGACTTTGCTTAGAGGACTTTTTATTCATATTTCCAGGTCTTATGGTATGTAAGGTTATTGTTAGCATAATCTTGTACAAGCTTTTGTTTTATCACAGCGAACACATTTGTAACATTCTCAGAAAGAGTGGCTAGAAAGTACAAGGCTCCTTTGTTATGCTTGAACTAGAGCAGAATGTCTACCTCTGGGCATCTGGGGTGAATAATTCTGGGTGGTTGGTTTTTTGTTTTTTGGTTTTTTTCAAGGGGGTGAGTGTCTGTCCTCTGCATTCTATGGTGTTTAGCAGCATCCCTGGCTCCCACTTACTCGATGCCAGTTAGAGTAACCAAAAATGATTTCAGATACTGTGAAATGTTCCCAGTTGAGAACCACTGAACTACACTTAAGATTGCGATTTGACAGAAATGGGTTCAGTGAATGTACTAACCCATGAGATCATCCAGAATTAAATGTAGAGGAGAGTTGATTCAAATTTACCTACATGCTCATAAATGATTAAACATTTTAAAAGTACCGAAGGGAATTCAAACAGGAAAAAAGGAATGAAAAGAAAGGTCAGAAAGATGCTCCTTTGTCTTTAGGTAATGAATGAGTCTTCTCATCTTTGTCATGAATATGTGCAGACAGCCCTGTTTCCTCACTAAGTGAGGACCAGGGCATGTTGATAAATGCTTAGATGCCTGGCAGGGTGATAGAAGTTCATTAATCATTGAACGAGAAGAAACCAAGGTTGTTTCTAAGTTCTGGGTGTGTACGTTCAGTCGATCGTGTTTGCGCAGAATGACAGAGAGCACATAATACGGAAAGGCCAATCTGCCTCGCACATCAGAGGGACCTCGGATACCATCGTAGCTTCTGCGCTGTTATCTCAAGAAAAGAGCTTCCCTGGCACATAGGAGCCCCAAGGAGGTCAGTGTGTGATCCCTAACAGTCCCTTATAGCCCTAGAATTTTTATGAGACCATAGCTTATACAGAGCTTCCCTGGTGGCTCAGCAGGTAAAGAATCTGCCTGCAGTGCAGAGACCTGGATTCAATCCCTGGATTGGGAAGATCCCCCGGAGAAGGAAAACTGTGTCCTCTCCAGTATTCTGGTCTGGAGAATTCCATGGACTGTACAGTCTGTGGGGTCGCAAAGAGTTGGACACAACTGAGCAACTTTCACTTTTCATAGCTTATAGGGCCTACCTATGATGTCATGACCGTAGCGTTTTTGTTTGTTTGTTTGTTTTTAAGGTAGCAGATCAGTGATTACTGTAAAATATAAGTCCTAATTGTCCCTGCAACTTCTGTGTACACAGCAAGTAGGGATGTGATAAAATAATTTACATATAAGCATCATCTCTCTGCCTCACTGAATAATTTCGTCGATAGCAAGCGTGCCTGCCAACAGTGGCTTTTTTGTTGCTGTTTTTTCTATTCAGTTTGTACCATGTGACTCACAGTGTCCTAGCAGATAAGAACAGAGAGACCTGGTTGTCCAGTATTGGCTTTTGTGCAGAGCGCTGTTTCTTGTGAGGTCACCAACAGTGTTTGTCCAAATAGTGAGTCCTTTCCCAAAGCAGACCCACCGACAGTTCCTTTCTGAGAAGACTATGGGTTTCAAAGGTCGAATCAAACCAGGCTACAAAATGGCTATCTGCTAGCTTCTGTGCTCACACAGAGTATCAGTGTTTCCTGTTTCCATTCATGCTGTAAGTTGAATAGCTGTAAACTCCTCCCCCCTCTGCCCCCCCCAAAGAAAAGGGATTGCCAAGACAAATAATTCTTGTGACATAGGCAATTTCTCGCAAACATTTTAAAACGTGCAGCTTTCAGAAGTCTACGTTGTGTGCTCTTCAGGAATGCTAAATCATAGTAAATGTATTTGCTTCATGACTCAAGACCAAGTCTGAGGTACAGTCCACATTAAATAATTCCTTCACCTGTATCTGTTTTTAAAATTATAGAGAGGACTTTTATAGTAAGGGAATAAATGGCTTATTTCAGATCCCTAACGTTTTCTTCAGATCACTAAGAAAACGTTACTTACAGGTTTTCGATGTCGACAAGTCCCAGGAATTGGCTAGGAAAAGGAACTTGCCCCCACTCACAGCCAGATAACGTGCCCCCTTCCCAAGGGACGAAGACACAGATATACAGCACTGCACGGTGAAACATCCAAGTTAGTTCTTGTTGACGACACCTTATAAAGTGGTCCTTAATTTTAGAATTACCCATCAGCATACTTTCCATTTTCTTATAGCAGTCTGATATTTGAACACAAAAGCACAGTATTTCAGACATTTTCAGCAGATGAGAATTTGGCACTTCCTCCTTGTTTGGGTTTTCTTCACATTCTTTGCCTCCATATTTCCTTTGCATTTAGAAGCCACAGTCTTGAAACTTTACCGTGGCATCCTGTGTCCTTCCCCAGCTGAAGTTCTATCTGTTACAATTCCCCACACCTCCATATGTGTCTATCTACCCATTTCCACTGAATGATAGCATTTACTTTAGATCACCACTGGCTCCTTCTCTGATAGTTTCTTCTTTTCTTTGTTAATTAATTCTTTTTTCTTTTTTTGCACTGGGTGTTATGTTGGTTACTAGTGATACAAAGATGATTAAGATATGGTCCCTTCCTCTACTCAGGCTAATTAGGATGCTACATGCAGAAATAGGTGTGGGTCTGTGGGGCAGCAAACCAGAAGGCTAGGAGGGGCAGAGAGCAGCTTCCTCTTCCTGAGAAGATCAGAGGTCCATACTTGGAGAGCATGGCAATCCACTCCAGTATTCTTGCCTGGAGAATCCCATGGACAGAAGAGCCTGGCAAGCTACAGTCCAGAGGGTCGCAAAGAGTCAGACACAACTGAAGCAACTTAGCACGCACACATGTGCCTTGCAGTGTTAATCTCCCCTATAGACATGGTCCCTATCCTCATGGAGTTTATAGTCTTAATAGGGGAGCTTCATGTGGAAACGTGCATCCAGCTGGAAAGACCTTAGAGATCATTTGATCAAACCCTGTTAGGTGAATAACGGTCTACTTCTGACAATAGGATAACATTAACCAGTTTTTAAAATTCCTTAGCGTTTAAAAATAAAACCTGTAAAACTTTGGTTACTTGAATCCCTATACCAGGGGTACCACTGAGATAGGGGTTTTTGCTGTCAACAATCTCCTCTGGTTTTGACCTTTAACTACAATCAGCCCTTTGCATCCACAGATGCTGAAGGCTGACTACATTCAATGTACCGCTCCATTTTATATAATGAGCTTTATAGAAGCATCCTCAGATTATGGTGTTCACAGGGGCTGCTGGAACTAAGCCCCTGTGAATGCCGAGGGTCGGCTACAGTGATAAAATCACCAAAATTGTCCTAAATACTGTATTAAAAGGAATGTCTTTTACTTCTTCAGATTGCCCTGCTATGTCTCTTGTTTAAAGGAAATATAGTAAAGGGGAAGAGAATGACTTGTAGCTATGTTCATTCCAAATTGAATACTTTCAAAGGAATATTTTTCAATATGTCAAAAGCATATCAACAGTCATAAAAAAAATTTATATCCTCTGGCACCATACTCTTACCCTTGGGAATTTATTCCAAGAATATAATTTGAAACAAGTTAAACTCATATGCCCAGATACTTTGCAGCATTCTTTATATTGGAAACAACTCAAACATCGAATAACAGGCAGAAGAATTTCGCAAATCTTGGTACATCAACTTAACAAAATTATAAGCTGTCACTTATAATCACCAATTTGAAAGTTTGTAGTACAATAAGAAAACTGTGATAACTTTAAAAAAGCAGACTACAAAATTCTACCTATTCTATAAAAATTATATAGTCATATGAGGCACTAAAAGGAAACCGTAAAGAATTAGGACAACTGGTTGACTAAAGAAAGGTCAGAAAGAGTCTGAAAAAAAAAAGGATCTGAAATTATTGGTGTTTTATTTTTATTAATTTTTTAATAATATGTGTATTCAGTGAATGCTAGACACAAATTTGTTCACAGGTTAAATAGTTTTTATTTTATCTTAGTAAATTTTTTTACTGTCTATTCCTATCTCTGCCATAAATTATGGCTTTGGTTGTACTGTGAGTATATAGTACATATTCCATAAATATTTACCTTCTGTTACATGGATAGTATTTCTTTCCTAGAGCAGTGTGCTTCTCAAATTTTAATGAGCATTCATCTCACCAGGGGATCTTGTCAGAATGCTGGTTCTGGTTCAGTTGTTCTGGGATAGAACCCATGAGTCTGCGTTTCTAAGCCCCCAGGGGCTGCTCATGTGTCTGGTCCAGCTCTCTGCTCTGTGTATGAAGATGCTGCTGCTGACCCAGAGTCAGGGGTTATCCTCTTGGAAGGCAGTGTTGGATAGCCTCCCTGGTATAGCCAGAACTGCCTCAGTAACATTTCTAGCAGTCTGGGGGCAGTGAAAGAATGGTTACAGATGACTGTCTTCTGTGGTTATGAAATAAAGATGCTATCTTATCAGGCCTGATGATCAACCTTAAGCCACTCAACTAATATCAACTTTGTCCACTAATAGAAATGGCATTAATATAAGTGATTCTGTGTGTGTCTTATAAAGAGTAAGAAAAGATTTTCTATGGTACTCATGCTAGCAGTGTTGTTTGACACTGATTGACTATTTGGAACCTGATTAAAAACTTGAAAATCCCATCTGGGTTAAGAAAAGCTTTGCCTTGACATTCTACACTGGAAGAAAAATCTTGGCCAGGCAGTGAATCCTTAAGGAGCAGTGGTGTGAAGCCGACTCAAGAGTCATATTTTTACAATTCTGAACACTGTAAACATAAGGAACATAAAGAAGCAGAACATTTTCTAAAACCAGGGGAACATCTTTTTACCTTTTTGTATGTACAGGATACCATAGTGTATAGTAGCCTTGAACGTGGAAAGGAATTTGTCATCCTTTGAATTTGAACCATATGAATGATTGTCAAAACTTACCATTGTTTTAGAAGATCATAGCAGGTTTCCAACTTGATTCTCCACAGTGACTGAAGCTGGCTTTGGTGCTGATATTGGCATGGAGAAATTCTTCAACATCAAGTGCAGAGCTTCTGGTTTGGTGCCCAGCGTTGTGGTTCTGGTGGCGACCGTGAGGGCTCTGAAGATGCATGGAGGTGGACCGAGCGTAAGTTCCATGCTTCCTTTCTAATAAAACAGAATGAAGCGGAATTGAGTCTTTGAAACACTCAAACCTGCTTCATCACTACAGTTTTCTAAAATGTCTCCTTTTTCATAAATCATCATTTCAGGGCACTTAGAGTTCAGTAAGATCAAGTAATTAGTAACACCCACCAAGTTATTTCTAAGCAGTATTTTGGAAAGGAGCATAATGTAACCTCTTAAGAGTCTAAACTGAAGCTTGTATCAACATTTTATAACCCCATGGTAATGGGAGGATAGAGGCTCTGTTTCCTGAATGAAGAACAGAAGGGTAAGAGTGATGGCTTTTGTGGGTGAGGTAGTTCAGTGTTTGTATAGATCATTTTTTGGTTCACTGATGCTACATCTCATCAGATTTCATCTAGCACTATTTTCCTCCTGTTTCTGTTTATTATGATTTCACTTTATAACTCTGTTAGAGCACTGGATTATTTCTGAGAGAGCTTTGCCTAGAAATTCTGGTTTAACATTTTTAAAGACTTTATCAAAAGTCTTACATGTAGAATTCACACACAACTGAAAGGGAAATTTGTCTTTTCCATAGCAAAGGTGTATTTTTTTTTTCTTTTTTTAGGGATTTCCAAAGGGAGAATGAGAGATCTTGTGCTCATTCATCATTTTTGAAATAAAATGGTTTGGCATTTCTTTATCACTTAAATCTTGATATACAACACAAACTGCCAAATCTGATTTCTTAACTGGCATGCTCTGTATGCAAACATCACACAATAATCAATTACATAGCATAAAGAAATAAGTTTGCCATGATGAAAAACCATAATATGTAGTATTTAATTGTCTTATCAATTCTTTGTCCTAGGAGGGGCAGATGTTATTTTATACCATTTTACAGATGAGGAAACTAAGGTTTGGTGGGTTTAGGGGATATGAGCTTATTTGAGCAGTATCACCAGGTCTGAAGTTTATGGCTGAGGTCCAGATCCTCCACTTTTTGTCCAGCAGACAGAGCTGAATATGAATAAAGGGGAAACTTTTTTGAATCCCTAATCCACTCATTGATACCAGAAATAAATTTGAAATTCCCCCTCCCTGTTTTACAACCTAAAAATTATAAAATCAAAGGGCTTTAATACTCAAAGGGCTTAGACACTGTCTAGTCTGGTTCAGATAAAATTACAGAGCTACAGGAGGATTCCAGATCTTGCTTAGTAATCTATTTAGGGGACTAATCAAACATGAAATCAAGGTCTCCTGACTTTAATTCCACACTCCAGTTTCGTCTTTGTCCTATAAAAATTCACTACATGATTTATAATCCTATTTCAGTTCATCTTAATGTGTGTGCTCTGTTTTACAATGATTGCATTTTCTGCTCACCTTAATCCTTGGTACCTCATCCACTTCTACTTAATGTCATGGTTCCATGCTAGTGGTGATTGTAACATGACTCGAGAATAATAGACACAGATACAGTTGGAAGATGATAAAGGGGAGGATCAGGAAGCCAATTGAAGTTTAGCTTTCCTCTCCTGGCCTCCAGTAGTGCTTCTCCTTTATATTATTTTCTGAATGTCTGTAGGTCTGTCTCCCTCCTTAACTCTGAATTCCTTGAAATTAAGGACTGTGTCGTATTAATTTGTGTATTCCTCATGCCTGGCATAGTCTGTATCAAAGAAATGTTTTCAGTAATTGAATAATAAATGAACTTTGATCTTCTTAATCCTGTATTCTCTGTTATCCACCTCATTCCTTCTTACTTGAATCAACTCTGTTACTAATGTTTTTGATCCTTTATCATTTCTACTTCCTTTTGATATCGTTACACAGATAACCACGGCTGCCTCTTATGTTTATTCAGCTTGTTTTTTTCCCATAATTTGTGCAGTGGAAAATCCTATGACCCTTGAACTTGCCCATTTTAGCCCCAATCATATCTCATCTTCCAAAATGCTGACCATTCTTGATACAGTAAAAGAACAAACACTTTTGGATCCAGATATTTCTTTCATAATTAGTTTTTTAAACATGGTGTCATAAGGAGGGTTCTCCACAACCAGTAAGATGTGTATTTATATTAAAAAGTTATTGTAAGGAATTATTAATACCCAATTATGGAGGCTGACAAGTCCAAAAATCTACAGAGTGGGCAACTGCTGGAGACTCAGAAAAGCCAATATTCCAGCCCCGGTCTGCTGGAGAATTCTGCTCAGATTCTTTTTGTTCTAGCAGGCCTTCAGCTGATTGGATGTGTCCCATCTACACTGTGTCATTCAAAAACACCTTCATAGAAATACCTGGAATATCATGTTCCTTCACAATTTAAAAAAAATTTTGTCGTAGAGGTAACTTTTCAAACGATTTCTAATATCCTCAAGACCTCTTTGCAGAGAGGAGAGTAGATCACCACATCCTTGGTGAGTTAAAATGGCTGGGGTTTCTCACTGAAACCAGTTGCAGGGTATAGACCACCACCACCCCCCCTCCCAAAAAAAAGAAAAAGAAATGTGGAACTGTGAAAAGTCACTAAACTGGGGTTTCAGAACCCAGTTACAACAGTTCATGCCCCTGTTCTGCTCTCATTCGTTGTGTAACCGTGAGCAAGACGCCTGCCTTCTCTCAACTTCAGTTTCCTTATCTTCAAGCTGCCAACCCCACTGGTTTCTGTGAGAAATTAGGCTCAAAAGGGAAAAACTAATGGCGGTTATTTTAAAATGGTTTAGAATTTATTTAGAATGATGATGCACTCTGTATAAATCATATTGTGGGTTCCCTTTTTTGCTAGGATAATGGGCAACAGTATGAAATTAGAATTGCCTGAGGAGTTTTTTAACTGTTGCTGACCATGGGTCCCACTCCCAGAAATCCTGGTTTAATTGGTCAGGGTGGAGCTCAGGCTTCAGTGATTTTTTTAAAAACACCCAAAAGACTTTATGTTCCTCCAGGGCCACCAATGATTGCTTTAAAGCACAAAATGTGCTTTTCAAGTGAACCTTCCAGAGAGGGACCATGATTTGTTTTTCTTTCAGATCTTTAATCAGAGTTAACAGTGTGACAGGACTATTCTTAATTTTTATCTTTTCTTATCTCAGGTAACTGCTGGGGTCCCTCTTAGAAAGGAATATACGGAAGAGGTAAGAGTGGAGAATTATTCAAATCCAGTTAACCATTGGCTGGCAGCTGAGTCTCAGTCAGGAAACTGGTTCTCTGCCAGTGGCCTCTTAGAAAAGTGCTTCTCTAATAATCTAATGGGTGGAGAAAGGGATAAAAATCCATTCAGTTAACTCTCCAATCTTAAGAAAAGGTGGGTGTAGGCTTTCTGTCTGGGCAGTCATCTGAGCAGGCTTCCTGGTCTCCAGCACTAAGGGTATGTGAAGCTTGTGTGCTTAGTCGCTTCGTCGTGCCCGACTCTGCAGCCCTATGGTCTGTAACCCACCAGGCTCCTCTGTCCCTGGGGGTTCTCCCAGCAAAAACACTGAAGTGGGTTGCCATGCCACAGGTCTCCCGCGTTGCAGGCGGATTCTTTACCATCTGAGCCATCGAGGAAGCCCATATGAAGCTTATACCCATGTATTCTTTTGATGACTTGCAGATTTTGATGGACTGGCAGCAGTACCTCTTAGCTCCTACAGGTGGCACCATGAATTTGAGCAGAGAGTAGCTGGACAGGGCTGTCACCCTCCGGGGACCGTATGCCTTCTTGTCCACCAGCCCACAGAGCGTGGGCATGTTGCTGATGTGTTGGCTGCCAGTCAGCAGCAGAAATAGCTGCCTGGCTGGAGACCCAAATATGCCATTGGATCTAGAATAATTTTAGACTTTATTTGGAAAATGAGCCTCTTCCTCCTGCAGCCATCTTTTCTTGGGGGGAAAAAAAATGACTTAGGCTTTCTTGCATAGCTTCCAGGACAATAAAGTAAGCATGTGCTGTGCTTAGTTGCTCAGTCATATCTGACTCTTTGTGACCCCGAGGACTGCTGCCCACCAGGCTCCTCTGTCCACGAGGATTCTACAGGCAGGAATACTGGAGTGGGTTGCCATGCCCTCCTCCAGGGGTTCTTCCCAACCCAGGGATCAAACCCAGGTCTCCTGCATTGCAGGCAGATTTCTTTACCGACTGAGCTACCAGGGAAGCTAAAGTGAGCATAGATGGAACAAAACCTGCCAGAGTGGGCTTGCCATTGTCATTTGGCAGGTTTAATGGGAGGTGATACTATGCAGGGGTCTGGTTTTTCTTACAGAACCTCCAGCTGGTGGCAGATGGTTGCTGTAACCTGGAGAAGCAAATTCAGATCGCTCAGCTCTTCGGGGTCCCTGTTGTTGTGGCTCTGAATGTCTTCAAGTAAGTCAAGCGTCCTACTTTAAATGCGGGCATATCACTGGGCCACCCTGTGAAGTACATTTGTGTTTTGAGGATGTTTGGGCTTTTCTGTGCTTCATCTAAAGTATAGAGAAATAACTCTACTCATTCTATTTGTTTGGTTTTCTTTGGATTGGTTTTACTTTAGCAGATGTGTTCCCAAATATTAGCAGGGAAGTGAAATCTGTAAAGTAAGTTACCATTTCTTTCACTTTTATCATTATTATTATTAATTCTGACCAGCATTTCTTACTGAAAGACGATGGATGATCAAAGGGATATGCTATGGAATTTTCTCAATAAAACCTTTAACAATTTGAAATATTTGAGATAATAGTTGGAGAGGATTTTTCCCCCCATGCTTTGCTTAAGATCTGATTTATTTAAGCACAATGTAACCACTTTTGATGTTTAGAATATATTCAGTGTTTGGGAGCAAAGTTCTGTATAAGCAGTTAGTCTTTCTTTGAAAACATCACTAAATGAATACAGATGCAAAACCACAAACATTTTCATCACCAGGACCGACACCCGCGCAGAGATTGACTTGGTGTGTGAGCTTGCAAAGCGGGCCGGCGCCTTCAATGCAGTCCCCTGCTATCACTGGTCGATTGGTGGGAAAGGGTCAGTGGACCTGGCTTGGGCTGTGAGAGAAGCTGCAAGCAAAGAAAGTCGTTTCCAGTTCCTGTATGATGTGCAGGTAAGATCCAGCACAAGGTTGAGGATATGCCAGGCCAGTGCTAAGAGCTTCGCACAGGTTGTCACGACAGCTCTGCAGATAAGGATTAACAGAAGGTTGAAGAGGCTGAACCATCTGACCAGGTCCGGCTCCCTGGGACCCCAACTCTTTGGCCCCTAGCCTGTGTTCTGCACTCAGTGCAGAGGGGCTTTGGAGTATAGGGTTCAACAAGGTTGGCACAGGAACAAGACTTTTGAGCAACTTCATCGTTGTTGTTCAGTTGCTCAGTCATGTCCAACTCTTTGCAACCCCATGGACTGCAGCATGCCAGGCTTCCCTGTCCTTCACCATCTCCTAGAGCTTTCTCAAACTCATGTCCATTGAGTCGGTGATGCCATCCAACCATCTCATCCTCTGTTGCCCCCTGCTCCTCCTGCCTTCAGTCTTTCCCAGCATCAGGATCTTTTCCAGTGAGTCGGCTCTTTGCATCAGGTATCCAAACTATTGGAGTTTCAACTTCAGCATCAGTCCTTCCAGTGAATATTCAGGATTGATTTCCTTTAGGATTGACTGGTTTGATGTCCTTGCAGTACAAGAGACTCTCAAGAGTCTTCTCCAGCACTACAGTTCAAAAGCATCAATTCTTCGGCTTTCATCAGTTCAGTTTAGTTCAGTCATTCAGTTGTGTCCAACTCTTTGCAACCCCATGAAATTCAGCTCTCATCATGCTTGGGAAATCATGGGCAGTATTTTCTTTGTCTGTTTCTGTTAAATCCCCTTTGTATCGTGGTTTTCTTGAGCTATTATGTTATATTATATATATGTCTAATATATATATTATATATATATATTATTTATATATATAAATATATATAAATAATATATATATATTATATATATGTCTAATATATTTTTTTTTAATTTTTGAATTGTGGTAAAACACATATAACATAAAACTGACCACCTTTTCCATTTTTAGGTGAATAGTTCACTAGTGTTAGGTAGGTTCACATTGTTGTACAACCAGCATCTCTCTCCATAGGTCTTTTCATCTTGCAAAACTCTGTACCCCTCAAACACTAACATTTCATTTTTCCTTCTCCTTTATTCCTGGCTGTCTCATGCCAGTGAAGCCATAGAATATGTCCCTTTTTTGACTGGCTTATTCACTGTCTCAGTCCTTTCAGGCTGCTATGAGGAATATCATAGTATTGGGTGGACGTGTTAACAGCAGAGATTTATCACTGATACTTTTGGAAGCTGGGGTGTCTGAGATCAAGGCATAAGCGGATTGGATATCTGGCGAGGGTCTTCTTGTTGTTTCTTAGATGGCAGTCGCCTCACTGTATCCTCATGTGGTGAAAGTGGGGAGGGATCTTGTCTTTTATAAGAGCATTAATCCCTTGCATGAGGGGTGCACCCGTATGACCTAATCACTCCAGGGCCTAACCTTCTAGTAACATCAACCTAATCACTCCCAAAGGCCTCACATCTTAATACACCATCCCACTGAGAATTAGGCTTCAACATACCAATTCTGGGGGCACAGAAACATTCAGTCTATAACCCTTACTTAGCATAATGTCCTCAAGGTTTATCCATGCTATTGCGTACGTCAGAACTTCCTTAAGGCTGAAAACAGTCCATTGTGTGTTTATGCCCTTGTGTCTGTCAGTGGCCGGTTGGGTTTCTTCCGCTTCTTGGCTGTTGTAAATAATGCTGCTTGCTGCTGTGAACATGCATGTAAAACTGTGCTTCCAGTTCTTTTGGGTATATATGCTGGAAAGGAGTTGCTGGATTGTCTAGTATATATTTAAAAACAGCTTCATAATGAGCATTCAGTCAGCATATCTGAACTTCCCAGGATCTCAGTCTCTCCATTCATCTTTGTTCCTGTCCACACATCTCCATTCTGAATCTGCTGGCTCCAGCTCTGGCTGTTGGATTTGCCCTCTTAGGTAGTCCTTGATTGCTGGAGTTCTCAGCCTTAACTGGTGGCTTCTCCCATCCCTTCATTCCTCACAAGTTCTGTTGGTCTTGGGTCTAGAGTTAAATCATCAAGAATATGATGATTATTCAACGGCTGAGGAGGGCTTGTCTCGTGTGCCAGGCACTTTGTACTTGTTAACTTCTTTAGTCCTTACTTCCCTGCTTTCCCCTCATTTTACATATAAGGAAACAAACAATTGTCAGGAAACAGACCATCACCCAACCCTGATCGAGAACCGCACTGACTGGCAATGGCAGATTTTAATGATTTCACATTCAAAAACTGGCTCTTTCAGGAAAACCATGCAAGGTGAAAAGAAGGTCAATAAATAGAAGCAGTATTTTGTGAGTTACGCTGTCTTCGACATGCACTAACCCTAAAATGAACCCTTTTCCTTCCCACCAATATTAAAAATTTTTGTTGTAAATTCACGTTTATTGTAAAGATGATGCTGTTAAAATGTCTGCTCTTCTGTGAAAAGTGGATTAATTTTATAACAATGTTGCCTCAATATTTAGTAGGATTCTGGCCTCCTTTGCCCACATACTCTATAATACAGAAATTAAATTTGAGCTGCATAATTGCTTATGCAGTTCAGCCTTTTATTGCTTCATGACAGTTTATGAAAAGAGACTCTCTCCCTAATAGTTCTGTCCCTCATGCTGTCGAGTCCATTTTAGATCATAGAAGACAATTTACAGTCTTGTAACAGTGTAGAAATCTGAGGTCACCATTGCAGGTAGTAACAGAATTTAAGCTCCCCCCACCCGCCGTCCACCAGATTTCTTGCATAATCAGTGTTGGTGAACCTTTATGGACTAAGTAATGCTTTTATTTTTTAAGTTTTATTTAAGTAATAGTTTTTTTGAAACCCTTTTAATTCCTTTTATTTTTTTTTCCCCCATAACTAACCCTTTTGATGCTTGATAGCTCAAGGGAGGTATGAGACTGCCCTACGGGAAAAAAATAGAAGTGTTAAAATACTTTTGGATAAAACAGCCTGATAAAAGAAACACCCGGCTGCCTTTGCTTCTTTGTACAAACCGGGTTTCTGTGTATCACCCCAGACTCTATTCCACCCAGAATGTATTGGGGGCAGGATTGATGGCATCTCATTTCCTGCTCCAGTCCCGCCCCCGTCTTGTTTTACCGAAGAAAGACAGCTGAGCTGATTAACGAATCAGAAATAGTGTAGGAGCGCAGGGCGTGACTACTTTGGTGGGGGAAGTAGAAATCATCTCAAAAGCCCAAATGAAAAGAGGAACAGCTCGAAAGAAAAAGAAACACCTGGCCTCAGCTCCCTGAGTCTGTGGCTTTCTGATGACCTGTCCATTAGTTAAAGTGAGAATCAAGCTGCTCTTCGGACTCAGGAGTCTGTGCCAACCTGTCGAAAATTGAGAGATGCAACCACTGTTCTTTACAGAACAATTCTGCATATCTTTCACCAGAGTAGCTTCTAATTCAAGAGCAGGCGACAGTTCACTTTACAGAGGAAGCTGTTGATTAATTCAAAATTATAATTTTTTTAAATATAGAATAAGGGGCAGGGGCCTAATTGCTCAAAGGAAGTTTATCATGTAAGAATTAATATATTTAATATACTGCATCATTTCCTTTCACCCCTTAAGGATGATCACAGTCAGTCAGTTCAGTCGCTCAGTCGTGTCTGACTCTTTGCGACCACATGAATTGCAGTACGCCAGGCCTCCCTGTCCATCACCAACTCCCGGAGTTCACTGAGACTCATGTCCATCGAGTCAGTGATGCCATCCAGCCATCTCATCCTCTGCCGTCCCCTTCTCCTCCTGCCCCCAATCCCTCCCAGCATCAGAGTCTTTCCAGTGTGTCAACTCTTCACATGAGGTGGCCAAAGTACTGGAGTTTCAGCTTCAGCATCACTCCTTCCAAAGAAATCCCAGGGCTGATCTCCTTCAGAATGGACTGGTTGGATCTCCTGGCAGTCCAAGGGACTCTCAAGAGTCTTGTCCAACACCACAGTTCAAAAGCATCAATTCTTCGGTGCTCAGCCTTCTTCACAGTCCAACTCTCACATCCATACATGACCACAGGAAAAACCATAGCCTTGACTAGATGGACCTTTGTTGGCAAAGTAATGTCTCTGCTTTTGAATATGCTATCTAGGTTGGTCATAACTTTCCTTCCAAGGAGTAAGCGTCTTTTAATTTCATGGCTGCAGTCACCATCTGCAGTGATTTTGGAGCCCAGAAAAATAAAGTCTGACACTGTTTCCACTGTTTTCCCCATCTATTTCCCATGAAGTGATGGGACCAGATGCCATGATCTTCGTTTTCTGAATGTTGAGCTTTAAGCCAACTTTTTCCCTCTCCTCTTTCACTTTCATCAAGAGGCTTTTGAATTCCTCTTCACTTTCTGCCGTAAGGGTGGTGTCATCTGCATATCTGAGGTGACTGGTATTTCTCCCGGCAATCTTGATTCCAGCTTGTGTTTCTTCCAGTCCAGCGTTTCTCATGATGTACTCTGCATATAAGTTAAATAAGCAGGGTGACAATATACAGCCTTGATGGACTCCTTTTCCTATTTGGAACCAGTCTTTTGTTCCATGTCCAGTGCTAACTGTTGCTTCCTGACCTGCATACAGATTTCTCAAGAGGCAGGTCAGGTGGTCTGGTATTCCCATCTCTTTCAGAATTTTCCACAGTTTATTGTGATCCACACAGTCA
>NW_011494720.1:934111-938565 GCF_000754665.1 Bison bison bison
CAGCAGTTTATTGTGATCCACACAGTCAAAGGCTTTGGCATAGTCAATAAAGCAGAAATAGATGTTTTTCTGGAACTCTCTTGCTTTTTCCATGATCCAGCGGATGTTGGCAATTTGATCTCTGGTTCCTCTGTCTTTTCTAAAACCAGCTTGAACATCAGGAAGTTCATGGTTCACATATTTCTGAAGCCTGGCTTGGAGAATTTTGAGCATTACTTTACTAGTGTGTGAGATGAGTGCAATTGTGCGGTAGTTTGAGCATTCTTTGGCATTGCCTTTCTTTGGGATTGGAATGAAAATTGACCTTTTCCAGTCCTGATCACAGTATCCTGTCCTTTTAGGAAGCTATTAGAAATACCCACCAAAACCCATCTTCTCTTGGACTTTTTCTTTTCTATTATTGCTTTTGACAGTTTATCTTTACAGTTTACAGTATAATGTCTCTATATCTGTAAGCACCCAGGGAAATGCTATAGCAGATGAAAAAAGGAATCTGTATTTAACACTTTATAAGCTAACAAATTTCTCTGCCATGCATTATTTCAAGTATATCTAATCTATTTCTGTGGGATGTGTGAGCTCAATTCTGCTTTTTAAATGGGCAAACGAGATCTTAGAGAAGGTGAGGGACTTGCCCCATGACGAAATGGACACTTGATGAAAGACATAACATTATAGTTAAAGGGCTAAGACTTTGAGTACATTAGAACTGAGTTTAAATCTTGGCAGTGCCTTACCGTGGATGTAAACGTGGGCAGTTCTTCAAGTCTCAGCTTCCTTATCTATAAAATACTGTCTAATATTGACATCAACTTCACCCAGTTGCTGTGAGAACAAAATGAAATGTCCCAGAGTAAAGAGCTGGGACATGGGAGGCTGGGGATCTAAGTTAGCTCTAACTTCTGTCTGTTTCACTTCAGAGGGCATTTCCTGAATTGACTTTCAGGAATCGTTTTGTAACTCAGGTAACTTTGTCAAACTCCAGGGATGGTGTCCTTTCCAAGTGGTTTAAACCCAGCAGTTAGAAGCTCCCAGGGCACCGGAAAAAAAGGCCTCCCCTAATTAAAGCCAGACATTTAGCCATCTTTCTCCATTAGAATTGGGAGCTGTTAGTGATTTATTAAAATCTCAGTCACTTTTGCAAAGGATGCATGGCACCAAAAGTCTGTCTGAATATTGTTTGTTACATCAGGAGTGAGGGTTGAAAACTGTCTCCCCATCCCTTCGCATCCTTCCTCTAACCTCACAGACACCGTGAGGTGCAGCCTTGACACCAAGAGAGGATGGTGTTTGTTTTTGTTTAAAGGTCTTTCCTGTTCCTTGTGTGAAGCCATGCTCTTGATCACAGCGGGGCTGGAATCAGGGGAGATCAAAACAGCCCAGGAAGACTGTGTAGGGCCATGTCAGCACCAAGGATTTCCGCCCTGTTGCACTCGCACTGCCTGTGTGTTTATGAGTGTTTTCTCCCCTGCTGGCATGCATTTGGGGGGTAGAGGAATTGGTTGGTTATTGAGGAATTATGTATTTTCTATTTCTTAAGGATTCAGATCAGTTTGGGGGTGGGTATTTGACAGATATCCTTTTAGTTGGACACTGGGCATTTGCAGCCAGAACCTCAAATTTTAAGGAAATGAATAAAAATACATGTGTATAAGTACTTGTATATATGTGTATAGAATGTATGTGTGTATGTAGTGGTGGTTTTTTTTAATATTCCTAACGTGAAATTCCCTGTTTTTATCATTTTTAAATGTACCGTTCTGTGTATTTAGAAAATATAGAAATGTATACATTCATACTATATATAGAGAGTTTAATTCATAAAATTTTAAAATTCAGAATGATCGTTATGTACATCCTCTGTGCCTTTTATATTTCACAGTAACTGCTGAACAAGCTTTAGGGAGAAGGGACGACCTTTCTTTTTACACCCTTGATTGTCCCTGTACTCTTATCTCCTTGTCAAGGCCTTGGCCTCCCTTGGCTCTCTCCTCCCTGTCCTCAGACCTGCCCTTGGTCTGCCTCTTTCCACCAGACCTTTTTTCAGCTCTCTCCTTTATATCCCTTGTGTGCAACTGAATATTTGGCACAGTTTATAGGAAGCTGCCCCTTGTATTTCCAGTCCCATGAGTATCTCATGCAGAGTCCGTATCCCTCCCTGTGCTCTCGTGTTCTGCTTTCTTATTTATGTGAAGCTCTGGGTCTCCAGCCTGAACTGCTTCTAGCCCCTCCCTCGTCAGCCCTTCTCCCCTTACCTCCTCTTCATGATTCAGCTCCAAGTTCCCACACCGCCTCCATGCCACACCCTTTTGCAGACACACCTCAGATCTCTATCAGAGCTAGATTCTTCTCCAACACTGGCCTCTAGGTTCCCTGTCCAGTGTCCTTTGGTCTCACTCACCTCCTTGGCCTACCGGCTGCCACACCCATCTTTGTTTGACATGTGTCTTCAGATCTGAATCTGTTGTTGGAACAGGCCAGCTTTCTCGATGGGCTTTGTGATTCTGGTAGACATCTGCCAGCTTAATCCCCTTGAGGCTAGAAATAGCACCTGATAAGAAAGAGTGGTCTGTACCCGTTTCACTTGTGCATGTCACAAGGATTCCTATAATTTCACCTAAGTGCTTTCTTGTAACTCGAAAAATGGAATGTCAATGTGGTGGAAGCTTCTAGAATTGCATTATATCATCCAGAATTATGGGCCAAGCAAGAAAGACAAGGGTGTAAAATGAATCATCAGTGTCGCACGTCCAGTTAGCCAGTCATTTTCTGCCTCATTCCATCCATCCCCTGAATTTTCTGACTTAAATTCAGATGACCTGAGACCACTCAACAGAGGTGCGTGATCAGTCACTGAGTTGTGTCCAACTCTGTGGCCCCATGGGCTATAGCCCACTGTGCTCCTCTGCCTATGGGATTTCCCAGGCAAGAATACTGAAGTGGGTTGCCATTTCCTACTCCAAGGGATCTTCCCAACGCAGGTAGTGAACCCACATCTCTTGTGTCTCCTACATTGGCAAGCGCTTCTTTACTGCTGCGCCACCTGGGAAGCCCATTAGGTACAGAATCCATTTTCTCAGCCTGAAAAGCTGGCAACATTATTTAAATATTATCACAACTGTATTAAAGACTACTTCAGGATTTGGGGAGGAAATCACTCAAAACAGCACAGGCTTCCAATCGCCTAGAATCTGAGAGGTTAGCGATTTGTTTTAGCCACCATTTTATTTCAGAAAATGATTTCTTTTTCTTTTCATGAAAGTAGTTTCCTCCCCACTTGAGTAAAACGTTTAATCTTAGACTAGAAGATTTTTCTTTGGCATCACAGCTCCAGTAGATAAATTAGGGAAATATGATTCCATCCCATGAAAATAGAGCCTGAGCTTCACCTCATGTCCACTTGTATGAGTCTCTCAACACACTGAGGTTTGTGAGTAACTTTGTGCAAGGAGGAACATCAAGTGTGTCATAAAAATACATGAACATCGTTAGGCCAAGCAAGTGCTCAGGCCACTACCAGCCCTTCCCCCTCCTGTGGGTGAGATCGTTAAATTCATACGTTCCTCTGTTTTCCTTTGGTGTCACTGTTATGTTCTACTTAAGACTATACAAGCCCAGGAGACTACTCAATAACCTAGACGGAATGGATATGTGTATATGTATAACTAAATCACTTCGCTGTCCACCTGAAATAAGCATATGAGCCTTCCCAGATGGTGCTAGTGGTGCATTACCTGGAGGTTCTTTGCCATGCAGGCGATGGGTTCAATCCCTGGATTGGGAAGATCCCCTGGAGAAGAGAATGGCAACCCACTCAAGTATTCTTGCCAGGAGAATCCCATGGACGAGGGAGCTTGGTGGGCTATGGTCCATGGAGTCACAGAGCTGGACATTAAAAATTAAAAAGCAAAACAAAACCAAAATAATGAAATAAGCACTTTATTTTTAAATTTTTTAATTGTTCAAATGAAAGTAAATTAAGGACTAATAAAAGAGATCCATAGTGAGGAAAAATCCTCAACTAGTAGTAAAAATATAAAATTTTCCACTAGATGAAACAAAATTCAAATCAGTATTCAGTTAGCATATTTTAAAACAAGGCACTATATTACTATCACTTGAGTTTGCGCTGTTAGACACTATGTTGACTCCTTTGCATATTTAGTTTCATGAAATATCGTCCTCAAGATGTCCATCTACAGTAAATCAGACAGTCAGAATTCCTGTGACCTGAAATAAATCAAAACTGAAGGCAATACCATGATGTGAAATTAGATATGAAATAAATAGTGCCACCACAAAAAAAAAATAAAATAAAATAAAAATAAATTAAACATAAAAAAAAAAACAGGAAAAAGAAAGAGAAAGAAGGAAAAGAAGAAAGAAAATTACTTCAGTTGTTAAAAAGGAAGAATTAAAGAAATTATAGTGCACCTGCATAATTTGGAAATTAT
>NW_011494720.1:938665-939308 GCF_000754665.1 Bison bison bison
GAGAAGGGAATGGCAACCCACTCCAGTATTCTTGCCTGGGAAATCCCATGGACAGAGGAGCCTGGCAGGTTACAGTCCACAGGGTTGTCAAGAGTCTGAGGAACGACTGAGCGACTTAGCATGATTAAGTACATGCATGTGAAGGAACTATCTGAAACCAGAGGAAGGATTACCTGAGAGGATTAGAGAAAACAATACTAATGAGGATTGAGAATCATTTCTCTGGGGTCACAAAGAGTCAGGTACAACTGAGCAACTGAATACACACACACTTATGATGTTGAATATTGTTCCTTGTGCTATACAGTAGAACCTTGTTATTTATCCATTATATAAATAGTTGTGTGTGTGTGTTTATCCCAAACTCTTAATTTATTCCCTCCCTCCTTCCCTTCTCATAGCTGTAAATTTGTCTTCTTTGTCTGTGCCTCTTTCTGTTTTGTAAATGAGTTCATTTGCATCAGTTTTTTAGATTCCACATCTGTGATGTATGATTTTTATCTTTCTGTCTGAATTACTGTACTTAGTACAATAGTCTCTCAGTTCAGTTCAGTTCAGTCACTCAGTCGTGTCCAACTCTTCGCGACCCCATGAATCGCAGCACGCCAGGCCTCCCTGTCCATCACCAACTCCCGGAGTTCAC
>NW_011494720.1:939408-940844 GCF_000754665.1 Bison bison bison
ATGCCCTCTACCCGGTAATTCCACTTCTAGGAGTTAATTCTGTACAAATGTGTCTATTTAAGCATTTATGTATAATAAAAACTTGGGAGCAACCTCATGAGAATTTATTATGCACATGGCAGTGGAATTTTTTCTAAGGAAATGGATGTGTGCAAAGATTTACCAACATAGATGTTTATGTTAGTAAATAGTAAATAACAGGAAAAAGAAAGAGAAAGAAGGAAAAGAAGAAAGAAAATTACTTCAGTTGTTAAAAAGGAAGAATTAAAGAAATTATAGTGCACCTGCATAATTTGGAAATTATATTGTAGAATTCCATAAATATGCATATGAAAAAGACTCAAAGAGCATATATGAAGAGGTTAGCAGACATTACAGAGTTGTAGTATGAAAAGTGCTTTATTTTCTTTGCTGCTTCTTTTCTTTTCCAGATTTTCTGCGTTAATCATGTATTACTTTTGTACTAGGGGAAAAGAAGAATATTATAATAAATAAAAATATTTTAGTGTGAAAAAAAAAATAAAATAAAGAGCATCCTTCGACTGCCAAAAAAAAAAAACTGAAGGCAAAACAGACTAACAAGAAAGAGTATACAAAGTCACTCTTGTACTGTGAATGTGAATTCCTTATCATCATCATTTCACATGGACAAATATGGGCTTTCTGGCGATGAGCCTCTCTTCATTCTCAGACCTCAGCTCTCTCTACCTTGCATCCTGGTTTTCTTAGGAGAGCGAGTTTCCTCTGGGATTCTTCTGGACTGACCTGCTTATGACCAACACGCCGGCGAGGCTAGCCACTTGGGGAGCTGGCTCATGGCAGTCGGCACGTACACCTTGGGTAGCTCAGATGTGCTGGTTTCCAGCCAAGGACATGCTTTGTGTTAAAGATAAAAAGCTCTGTTGTTCTCAGTCACAACGCAGAGCTGCTCCCATGACACTAGGGGGAGTGTTGTAATGAAGCTCCTGGTGTAAGGTGGGTTCATGTTATTTACTTTTATTGAAGTACAGGAAAGGCCATGTAACAAACTACATTTTATTTTCCCCAAGTCTAGCAGATTCATGCTTTTTTTTTTTAATTGAAGTATAGTTGATTTACAATGTTAGGTTAGTTTCTGGTATACGGTGGAGTGATTGAAATATATACACATATATTGAAATATATGTGTATATATATATATATACAGACATGTATATATATATTCTTTTCAGAATTTTTCCTATTATAGGTTATTATACGATGCTGAGGGTTTCCAAGGTGGTACAATGGTAAAGAGTCCTCCTGCCAATGCAGAAGATGCAAGTTCAATCCCTGGGTCGGGAAGGTCCCCTGGAGAAGGGAATGGCAACCCACTCCAGTATTCTTGCCTGGGAAATCCCATGGACAGAGGAGCCTGGCAGGTTACAGTCCACAGGGTTGTCAAGAGTCTGAGGAAC
>NW_011494720.1:940944-972541 GCF_000754665.1 Bison bison bison
CAGCATCAGAGTCTTTTCCGATGAGTCAACTCTTCACATGAGGTGGCCAAAGTACTGGAGTTTCAGCTTTAGCATCACTCCTTCCAAAGAAATCCCAGGGCTGATCTTCTTCAGAATGGACTGGTTGGATCTCCTTGCAGTCCAAGGGACTCTCAGGACTCTTCAGGAATCAAGGTAGTGATTCCAGAGGTCTTTTCAAGAAAGATCATGTCATCTATCTTTGAGTAGCTCAGCTTCTTTAAGCCTGAATCACCCCATCAACACTATGAATGTGGTGAAGGGTGAAGCCTCCAGCCTTCCTTCCTGGTGTCACTCAGCCAGGGTTCCAGGTGGGCAGACTCTAAATGAGAAACTGTAGATAACATGACCCTAGTTAGGGTTTCTTTCTAGAGCTGTGCTGCCCAAGCCATAGCCACTGGTGACAGGAAGCTATTGAAGTTTGAATTAACTGAAATTAAGAGCTCATTTCCTCATTTCAGCTACTTAATAGTTACATGAGGCAGGTGGCTTCCGGCCTGGAAAGCGTGGTTGTAGACCGTTGCCATCCTTATAGAAATTTCCATCAGAATACTCTGTTCTAGAGTATTTCAGCGATTTTTATACATTTTAGAGGTTTGGGAGGAAATTAATGTAGAATATGTTCAGAGTTATATTCTTGGTGAAGATAGAGATTTAACATAGTCTTAGTTTCAAAATGATCCAAGATTGTGGTATACACTCCAGACTTTGTGAAGTAGCTTATGAGTGTATTGAGAAATGGTGCATAATAGAACAGTCACTCTTTCCAGAAGAAGCCTTGTGTTTGCCACCATTCCCACCTTGAGGTGTGCCTTCCAGCTTGTGTGAAATTATCTTTCCTTTTATTGCTTATTAAAATCTTTCACATCCTTTAAGCACCACTCAAGTTCCTGCCAGCCTCACGCTGATCTCCATGCCTTCCCCTGAAGTCTATGATCTTCTGACTTTCCTAGTAACATATATGCAGAGCCTTTATCACTCGCTCTAATCTGTCATATCTTACTGTGTCATCATCCCCACCCCAACAGGCATTCTCTGTACACAAAACCCCTGAAGTTCTTTGTACACCATGATATCTTGAAAGTACTTGGCATAGCTGGCTGCTCATTTGGCAGATGTTTGTGGAGTGGCTGCTGGTTGCAGATCGCTATTCTAGACATCAGGGATATGAAGAGGGAAGAGGTGATGAACAGATAAATTTGTAGGTATTTAGGGAGTTGGAGGAATGCCAGGGATGATGAATACGTATCCATGTATTATTTATTTTACCATTTTATTTATTTTATAAAAGCTATCACTGAAAACAGAGCAGTACAAGTGAATATCAAGTTCAGATCAAAATCATTGGACTGAACTTGACTTTCTTTTATCTTTAAAGATTACACTCCCCCACCCCCCAAGTCAAGCAGAGAAACAGCAGGAAGTTCCTTGCCTGCTGAAACAACATAAATAGATCATATCCAATGGAGCTGCCTTATTGGTGCAGTTTTTAGTTTGTTAAATGCAAAAGTTGTGTTAACAGAGACACAGGTTTCATCTCTGGGTTGGGAAGATCCCCTGGAGGAGGAAATGGCAACCCACTCCAGTATTCTTGCCTGGAGAATGGACAGAGGAGCCTGGCAGGCTACAGTCCATAGCGTCACAAAGAGTGAGACATGACTGAGATACTAAACACACACACACACATAATCTTTTATAACTGTTGCACCACCTGGAATCCTTGCTTCATCAACAGGAAGTTCAGAAAATATGTATTCATTTATTCAACTGTGTATTGAGACCCTACCCCAGGGGCTCAATCCCACCTGTAGGGGAACAGGAGGTGGTCCTTGACCTCAAAGAATTTATAGGCTATTTTCAATTCTTCAGCTAATAAATGTGAAATCTTTTAAAAATTACCCTCGAGTTTTCTCTAACCCAGTCTCAACTTGACACTCTTGTGGTCATTCTTTTGCAACAAGCCTAGAGCCATCCCAGGCTTACCCTGAGCTCAGACCGAGGAAGGCAGCTCTGGTTACTATAGCTTTCCCATTTCCTTTAATCATTTCCGTCCTTTCCCTACCTTCTGCCTTCCTGGAAAATAATTATCATTTCTTTCTAGATTTGTCCCATCTAGAGGTAAATATTTCTTTTCTCATTTCTCTTATGACACGGTTAACAAAAGGCCCTTTGCCATCCAGTAGAGTGGGTGAGCTTGATCCTGGCACTGTTACCATTTGAGGGCCATCGGAGTGCCCCAAGAGAGTGTGGACGTTGCTAGTGGCTATTTGCTGCCAGGCCCTGCTGAATCTCTGGTCCTGTATGACACCCAGGTCAGAGTGTTCCACAGCCATCAGATGGCAAAGAAGAGAGCACCCACGTGTGCTTGAGGAAGATCAGTGTATGTTTCCTGGAGATGTTGGTCTTCGAGGTAGATCTTAGAGTGAGCCCTCAGGGAATTTTAGCAGAAGGTTAGAGTTACTAGGAAGGTTAGACTTACTGTAGAGGGTATATTGAGAGTGAAGAGGCCAGTAATGAAGCTTTCGTGGTAGATGAGACCATTAACATCCCAACCAAGAAATCTGTAAGGATCATCTTCCCCATAGCCTCCCCTACACTTGATAGTCACAGACTTTCGGTTTCATTCATCTCATGGGTATGAATTGGTTTTTCATCATTTTAATTTGCTTTTCCTTGAATACTAATGAGATTGGGGATTTTTCATATTGTTATTGGTTACTCTGTTAACCAATATTACATATGTCTGTCTTTTCCTGAATTTGTGGAAGTTTTATGCATTCTAGTAACCAGTCTTTTAAGTATTTGCATGTATCTCCCCCTACACTGTTCTTTATGCTTTGTTCTTATTCCTGATGTCTTTTTTAATACAAGAAATTTAAAATTTTGATATCAAATCTATAAGTCATTTACTTTAAGGTATATTCTGTTGTTACCTTGTTGAAGAAATCCTTCCCTCTTTTAGGATCATAAAGTTCCCCAATTTTTTCCCTTAGTGTATAAAGTTTTAATTTAGAAGGCTTTGCCTTTGTTCCATATTGAACTTACCTGGGGGCCTGGTGAGAGGTAGGAATTTCGTTGTATTTCTCTCCAGCCAGACGTCAGCTGCAGGGTCAGCCCTTGCCCTGTTTTGTTCCGTGTCTGCTGTATGCTGTCCCACACCTGCTGAGGTGTCCTCCTGTGTTCTTCCTTATCTCAGCTTGATTAACCTTCTTGTCCTGTGCCAATACCACGTGGAATCCATTAGCATCGTTTTGTAATGTGATTGATACCTGGTATGGCAGGTCCCGTACCTTCGTTCTTTTGGTTTTATTTATTTATGAAGTTATCTTACCTATTTATGCCATTACTCTTCATTAGCAATTTTAAAATTGATTGGCCAAGTAACGCAAGTGCTTTTGGGATTTTTAATGGAATTGGATTGAACTAATAGATTGTTTGAGAGACCCGACCTCTATTCAGTGTTGCATCTCCTCATCCATGAAGGAAGTTTCTCTCCTTTGATTCAGATCCTCTTTTATGTCCTTCAGTGAAAGATCATAATGACTTGCACCTTAATTTCTTTATTCATAGAAACATTCAATATTTCAGCTCCAGACCACAGAGCACCTCTACAGTAATAAAAACTGTGGTAATGAAAAGCACATTTTAAAGCAGTTTGGGATTCTGTCCTATTGAGAAAGTAGAACAAGCTTTTATTTTCTCCTGTTCGGTAACTCTCCCTCCTGTGCATATCAACAGTGATTCATGCAGATGTACCATTTGCCACTGTACAGCAAGGTCCTGGAGGTAGCCCACAAGAGGCTTCTTCCCCTTGGCTGGTGTGCATTCAGTCAGCACTTGGCCCAGCAGCACTTTACCAAACAGTAATCCACCAACTACATTCATTATGCCTATGTATTTCCTACCCGCAGTAAAATTAGGAGCAGTTTTGTCAGACGCTTTGCTTGAATTAAGAATCACTTCATCTATGGAACATTCCTTTCCTAATTAATCATCCTTGTTTCTTTTTTAAAAAGCTTTTTAAAATCTGTTTTGGCCGTGCTGGGTCTTCATTGCTGCACAGACTTGTCTCTAGTTGCAGCGCGTGGGCTTCTCATTGCCGGGCCTTCTCTCGTGTAGCACAGGCTCTAGGACACATGGGCTCGGTGGTTGCGGCTCGCGGGATCTCAAGCACAGGCTCAGTAGTTGTGCTGCACAGGCTTAGCTGCTCCGAGGCGTGTGGAATCTTCTCAGCCAGGAGTTGAACTTGTGTCTCCTGCACTGGCACGCAGATTCTTTACCACTGAGCCCCCGGGGAAGCCCTCTTGTTTCTTAAGAACACTTTTAGTATTTTACCAGCAATCTATATCCAACATTATGGAAAATCTTTCCATTTCCTCCCCACACACTTATTTGCCCGTACCTAGTCTTCTCGGATGTCCCCCCTTCTCCTGATGTCTCATCATTGCTAAAGTGACGCTAGGGTCAACCTCTAGTTTTCCAATAAAATGTTGAATCACTCCAGCATTTATATTAAAATCTCAACCCATTCTTACTCATAAAAAACATATTTATTCCTTAGTATTATTACATTTAACTACCATATAACCCAAGTGGAGACCTACTTAAACATCAGCACTGTTTAGTCAGGAGACTTTCATTCTGACATAAAAACCATCAAAAAACATAGTAATGGTACATTTTTTATAAAGATGTAATGGATAAAAGTGATTTAAGTAGATAAGTAGCCTCTGGACTGGCTTAACCCACTCCAGTGTTCTTGCCTGGAGAATCCCAGGGACAGGGGAGCTGGTGGGCTGCCTTCTATGGGGTCGTGCAGAGTCGGACACGACTGAAGTGACTTAGCAGCAGCAGCAGCAGCAGGACTGGCTTAACACCTAATGCTTGTTATTTGTGAGTTAATCTCTGATTTCAGTACATTAAGGATGAAAGAAGAGAAAGAGGTTGCTTCAAATACTGGAGTTGATGAGAAGAGAATCTGGTAGTGAATTTTAAGCAATTACAGAAAATCTCACTAGGCTTTCTATTAATTTTTTAACCAGATGAAACTTAACATTTTTGTTGTCATTTGTGTTTGTCCAGCTTCCAATTGTGGAAAAGATAAGAACCATTGCCCAGTCTGTCTATGGAGCCAAAGATATTGAACTCTCTCCAGAAGCACAATCCAAAATAGATCGTTACACGGAACAGGTAAAAGTTGTACTCTTAGGGAAAAAAATCCAGCTTAAGCTTTTGTAATTATTCACCCTGAATTGAGAGCTGGCATATGTTCTGCCAGCTGAATTTGGCTTAATCTACTGTGTGGTCTACAAAAATTAAGTTAATATCCTTGGATAGGATATTGACTGTAGTTATGTTGAGAGGATATACCCTCTGACATACACATCATTGACTTTTGTGGTTATAAATGTGTCTAATACAGGTTGTATCCACGTTTATCTGTGGTGTGTGATCTTTAGGCCCTGCTTATCAGCCAGAAACACTAAAAGTGTTCTTGGGTGTGCAGCTGTGGAGTCAGAGTTAAATGATCTGTAGTGCTTCCTCTTACTGTCTTAAAAATGTTAGCACAGTGCCAGGTTAGTCAAATAAGACTGCCGTGCGTAAAGATGGGGTGCTTGGTGTCCTTTTTTGTATAAGTGCTTCCTTGGCTTGGTGCTGAGGTTGTCCACCATGGGTGAAGACTCCCTTCCCTTCTGCTGTGCAGGTGACCAAGATGCAGCAGCGTGAGTCTAGCCCCATAATGGTCATGTCAGATAGGCTCCGCAGAGTGTGTTCATCCACCCTGACCAAAGGGGCCCTGTGCCTCAAACGTCCCCTCCTGTTTATTATGATCAATAGAACTCAGAGCTCTTCAGGAGTTTGCTGGCAAAAGAGGATGCTCCTTCATGAGGAGTATCATTGATATATTTTTTCATCTCCCCAGCTCTTAAATTCTATTTTTAATGCATATTTAATATTTTGTCCTATACTACCAACTCTCACCAGAGTATTCTCCCAGATTTGATAAGATAGTCAACAACTCATTTCTTCTTAGAATTTTCCAAGGGCTTAGAATGCTCTTGACTTGTACTTTAAAAAAAAGAAAAATGATTCCTAAAATTTGCTGTACACACTGACATTGTTCTGCAGTGAAATTTTGACTCATGTGCAATGAAATGAGTAAAATAAGGTCATTGTCATGAGGATTGTTTTCCCCCATGAGTTTTTAATAATGCTATTTAAGGACTATTGTTAAATCCAATATTAGATCCTTCCTGACTTTTTTCTGAGGCTTAAAAATTTACAAAGTAATAGGGTGATAGTACATAGCATGCTGGGTTTTTAAAAAATATATTCTTAACTGGTAAACTTTTAAATTGGCAAACCCTTATCAGTTCACAAAAATTGTTTCAATGTTTGATTGATCTCTGAAACCCCAAATTCTGGGCACTGTTTCTGCAGAGCAATCTTGATTAACCCCAGCAGATTTCTGATCAGCGTCTATTAAGAGAATAGAGAACAGCCCCACCCCACCCCTCAGTTGATAGTTCAATAAAATTTTCCAAATAGTCCTAGATTGAATCATAAGAAATTCTGTGTGGGTTACCTCTGGAGATTTCATTCCTTTTATCTCTGTCTGTCCACCCAGAGAATGTTCCTTAAAAGTTATGCGTCAAGTGTGTGGTTGCAGTTGATCAGCCAAGTCTCTGAGGAGGCACTGTGTACCCTTAATCGGGACCAGGCTGCAAGGACACTGTACTTTTTGTGAGGCCCCACATGTGACTTCCTGCCCTTTCACCTTTGAAAACTCTGGGTCAGGCATCGCCTTTGGTCCTTAAAAATAAGAGGCTTAAATAGTGACCTCATCTCAGTTCATATAATGTAATCGCAGATCAAATAGCCGTGATTCATAAAGCAACACAAAGGGGCCCTTTGCTTTCTGACAGCCGCCAAGAACGAGTGAACAGTGGGACTAAAAGCCTCATTACGGAGCCTTCTCCAGATTACCTTTCTGAGTCCCGGATATTAATATTCTTGGAAAGTGGTTTCTACAGCTGCTGCTGCCTTGCCAGCAAGGAGCCACCCTCCCTTCAAACACACACGTAATAGTGTCTTTCTGCAATAAGAATTATCCAGAATAAGTAATAGACAGCCTCAGCCTGCCAGGTGGTGATCAGGTGTAGCTGAGTTTTGCTCCCATCTTCTTGCTCTGAACGAGCAATAACAAGCGCTACTGTGTGTGTGGATCTGAGCCGTGGGGGTTCTGGAGGGGGGTGCAGGTCAAACAAGTACAAAGAACATTTTTGCTCAAGGAACGCTTTTTCTTGCCTTTCTTACAGGGATTTGGAAATTTGCCCATCTGCATGGCGAAGACCCACCTCTCCCTGTCTCACCAACCTGACAAGAAAGGCGTACCCAAGGGTTTCATTCTACCCATTAGTGACGTCCGGGCCAGCATAGGCGCCGGATTCATTTACCCATTGGTTGGAACGGTGAGTGTGTAACGTCCTCCCAGAACCTTCCCCAGTCTGTGTTGTTAGGACTCCTAAAATCCTTAGGCTCTGCGAACGCCTTGCAGACCAGATATTGGAAAGTAATTAATAGGATTTGCTATTTTCCTAAGTACTCTCTTCCACAATGAAAGGACGCACCTGCCACTGTGGTTTGGATTTTTATTTTCTTTAGATCATGTGTTCAGGACTCCTTGAGTCATAAAATTGACTCTCCCCTTATAGAACACGGAAGAGAAGAACTTGGGAGAATCCAGGCTGCTTTGAGATGGGGGCGGGGGTGGCTTAGTCCAGGACAGCTGGGTCTTCATGTCGTTGTGCTCAGAATAAAAAGACTTCACTGCAGTGGAATAAACGGAGGCCACCACCCAGTCCAAGAGATAGGACCAGCCCCCTACCCCAGAGCTGGGAAATCCGTCTCTCACCCTCCACCTCTTTGTCAGGGCTGCCTTAGAAAATGAGTGAATCACATGAGTTCCCAGTTTTGACCTTATTCTGGGGAGACATTGTTGCCATGGGATGGTTATTGTTATTTCAAAGCTTCTCTTTGGACAGAAGGGAGATAGTGCAGAAGTGAAAGCTTATCAAAGTACTTAAAACCCATGATGATGGCCTTAATACATAAAATGCCTCATTACAGCTACTCAGTGATGTGGTGGGTTCCCTTGGTAACCGTCAGTGACTGAAGTTTGTTTTCTCATCATGGGATGCTCTTGGATTAGATTGAGCAGAAAAATTCTTAATTGTCTCTGTTGTCGTCATTGTTGTTGTTACAAGCTGATCCAAGTCCAAGCAGGAAACATAACAATTTTTTAAAATAAGCCAGGTGTCTCTGTTGTTTAAGCAATGGATGGGTAAAAAATGCGTAATGAGGACAGAGTTGCTTGCCTTCATATTTGCATGTTTCATCTGATATTGGGCAACATGTTTTCAATAAGTGTTTCTTGAATTCTTAATGCCTGTGAGGCACAGAGATACTACACGGAGTAAATGTGAGATGCATAGGGTTGAACAGCACAGAGGTGTGTAGAAAATGTGATGATGATGATGTTGTTCAATCGCTCAGTCGTGTCTGACTCTTTGTGACCCCATGGACTGCAGCACGCCAGGCTTCCCTGTCCTTCACTGTCTCCCAGAGTTTGCTCAAACTCATGTCCATTGAGTCCGTCATACATTCCAACCATCTCATCCTCTGCCGCCCCCTTCTCCTGCCTTCAGTCTTTCCCAGCATCAGGGTCTCTTCCAGTGAATCGGCCCTTCACATCTGGTGGCTTAAGTATAGGAGCTTCAGACTTGGTGTTAACATCTTAATGCCCTCTGGGCATAGGAGAGACAACAGCTGTTTCTACTGGTTGCAGGCAGGGCCTGTGAGGGAGAAAAAGAGAATCAACCTCCAACAACTGTGGAAACAGTGAATTTTGAGTCAAAGGCACAGAGTTACATGGTAGCCTTCGTGGGTTAATCCAGTATGCCTGGAGTTGGACAGGGGTTGAGAGATTAAGAAATGGGATTAGAGTAGCAAGATCGATTCAAGCTGTTAAGGATCTGAACTGCCATCTGAAAGACCTTGGATTTTATCTCATGCACAATGAGAGCTGCAGTAAGATGGGTTTTGCACCGGTTTTTATTCTTTTTCTTTCTTTCTTTGTTATATTTATGTATGTATTTATTTGGCTATGCTGCTTGGTTTTCAGGATCTTAGTTCCCCAACCTGGAATTGAACCCTGGGGGCCCTGGCCATGAACGCGCCAGTTCCTAGCCACTGGACTGCCAGGAAATTCCCCTGGTTTTTATTCTTATAATAAGGAAAAGGAAAATGTCCGATTTATGTTTTAGAAAAATAGCTCTGGTAACACTGGGAGAGTGTTGAGAGGGAAGAGAAGCAGACCGAGGGAGACATGGGCCGAGTAAAGAGGTGCTCCAGGTTAGCTCAGCAGCCACAGAAGAGGAGCAGTGAATTCCAGACATATTGTGAAGGTGGCCCCCTGCACGTGGGCTTGGGGGTCGAGTCACTTCCAGTCTGACCACGGATGGTGATGCTGTTGGGTGTGGAAGGAACAGTCAAGAAGTCAGGTTGACAGGGCCAGAAATGCATCTGGCCCGGAGACAGAGAGCTGGAAGGGCTCATAAGATCAATATAGCATGATCTGTGAACCCATTGGAAACACAGACACAACAACCAGGAGAAAGGAACAGGCAGGAAGAAAGCCCTGAGAATTTTACGAATATACATGAGGGTGGATACTGGGGAGAAGCAAAGACCAGCACGAGAGAAATGAGAAGAGGGAGAGGATGGTACTCGAAAAACATCCAAGTTCATGGAGCCGACTGGATAGGAGGAGCCCCCGGGAATCTGGGAAGACCCCGGGGCACAGGGAGACCAGGGGGTACACAGGAGCTGGTGATGGAGCCTCTCACTGAAGGAGGGGTAACACCAGGACTGGCAGAGGGAGAAGGGTCAAGGAAAACAGGTTCCGAATGGTATCTTGGAAAAGGTTCAGCTGAAGGTAAAAAGTAATCAGATCCGTGGTCCAGGGGGAGAGAGGAAGAGGGGACAGACTGCAGAAGGACACCAAGGACTTTTTAGTGGGTGATAGAAATATTCTGTACTTCAATTGTGGTTCCGCTACACGTGTACATGTGTCAAAACTCATAAAGCGCCATGTTTTTTAAGGGTGAATTTGATTGGGTGTAATTTAATCATACTGCGACTTCCCTGGTGGCTCAGACGGTAAAGCGTCTGCCTACAATGTGGGAGACCTGGGTTCAGTCACTGGGTCAGGAAGATCTCCTGGAGAAGGCAGTGGCAACCCACTCCAGTATTCTTGCCTGGAAAATCCCACAGATGGAGGAGCGTGGTAGGCTACAGTCCATGAGGTCGCAAAGAGTCAGACACGACTGAGTGACTTCACTTTCTTTGATCATACTTCACTTAACATAACCACCAGAAGAGCTTGCTTTGTATTCCTTAAAATGGCCTCAGTGATAGCAGCCACTTAGAGTCAGAGATCATCTGAGCTTCAGTCAGTGAAGGCCTTTGCTTAGGAGAAGAGCACCTCTGGATGGTCCAGGCTTAGACCAGGGAGCCGGGGCCATGAGGGTCCCAAAGAGCATGGAACAGTGGGTACCACCAAGGAGAAAATTAGCCAAGTCCATGACCTGTCCTGTCTTTTGCTGCACAGATCTGGGATTCCATAGTAGTTCTGCCAACAGTTTTGTTCATTCATTCAGAAAGTGTGCACATGACTCTGTGGTCCCTGTTATGGGAAGCCCCAAAATAAAGCATTTTTCTCCACCTCAGGCAGCTTCCTGCCCCTAGTAGAGAGACGTGAAATTAACAAAGAAAATGGTTTGTTGTAAAAATTGTGACTCAGAAGATGACACCTTCACTCGTTTCTGAGTATTTAATAGTCATTAAATACGGATCATAATTTTAAATCTTTGGAGTCACTAAGCAAATAGATGCTGTGAATCTCTTCCCACCTCAACTCATACCCCCACAACCACAGCCTTGTAAGGTCATTTCTGGAAAGTCAGTTCCGTCAGCTTGCGTGGGTGGGTGACCACTAGTCCATCCCTCTGTTCCTCTGCACCTGCTTGATGCCTGACCAGTTAGAACATGAAGGTGTGACCAGTCCTTGAGAGTGACCTCAGGCTGGCTGGGTTCCCTGAGGAGGTCCCCCTGCCTCCACCCGGGGCAGAGCAGTGAGCATGGGCCCCTGGGGTAAAATCCTCCAAAACAATCATGAGGAGCGAGGAAGGAAGTGGTTCATGAGGAAACAAGTTCCTGAAGGTCAGGAAGTATCGCATGGAGGCGGTGCCTGAGGTCTGCTTTCTATGACCTAGCCAGAAGCTGCTGTGTCCAGGGCAAACGCACCGCAGGAGGCCAGGATCGCCTAATAAGGACAGGTATTTACTTTTACTTGACCCAGTCCTGGGCCCTGCCACAGTCTGCAAGAATGCTTCTAATAGTCATCATCCATGTGGGAGACATAGTGTAGTAATTTCCTGCTGAGATGACTGGGGGGGAAAGGGAGTTGAGGACACTGGGGGGACTGGCTCCTGCAGGTGGGAAAATTCTGGTGTAATTAATCACCCTGACCCATGATCACTCCACACGTGCTTATTTGAGTGCCTTTGAAACAGGCGTCCAACTCTCCTTTCCAGGAAAACCCCCAGTCGGGAAGATCCTCAGTTTTTCTGCATTGTGCATTCATTCATTCATACTTGTAAATCACATGGAGATGAACATGCTCCAGTCCTCTTCCATGCGTCCTTATGTTGGACACTAGTAAGTAAAATCACACAGGTGCAGAATGCTGTGGGCTTTATAACAAAGAGAAATCCCTTCGGTGTGTCCTTAAGGAAGGCATGTCCCCCTGGCTATCTAGTAGGTCTAAAAGTGGAGAATCCCCACACAAGCACCTCCCTCTCCAAACAATAAGTATCTTCAGTGTTCTGACTCTGGGACATCACAGGGTGAAATGCTAGAGAGTTCAGTTTTTTACCCTCAGATTTAGTTTTCTAAGTATTTACTTTCACTCTTCACCCTTATTTACAAGCCAGAGTTTTCTGCCACTGAATGATTTCATCACATTTTATTTAGTTACTGCTTTAGTTGGAGTTGATCACCAATTAATGACCTCCAGTATGTGTAGCCACTTTATTAGTACATTTCACTTTATAGGAGCACCTAGTAGTTCAAGAGTTCCTCAGCTAAGGTCATCTAAGACTTTTTGCCCCATCCTTGCGTGCTCTGGGTGAGTTTTCCATCTCTCTGTAAGTAAATTTTCCTCCCTGAAATATCTTCATTCCTGCTAAGCTCCATGTGTATCCTTGCGTCTCTTTAATGACATTATCCTTATATATTCTTTCCATCATATTTTAAAAATAATTTTATTTATCTGGCTGTGCTGGGTCTTAGTCATGGCATGCAGGAGCTTCTCATTGTGATGTGCAGGCTCTCTAGTTGTGACTCAGTTGCCCCACGGCATGGAGAATCTTAGTTCTCTGACCAGGGATCAACCTCGTGTCCTCTGCATTGGAAGGCAGATTCTTAATCAGTGGACCACCAGGAAAGTGCCTCCATCGTATTATGGAAAGCTACAAAAGCGTATAATATCCTAGACCAACACAGTCACCAGTTAGTACATCTCCTTATAAGAAATAATTTAGCAATACAGATCTTTGGTGTGGAGAGAGAAGAGCATATTTTCCAACACTCTATTGTACAGATTAGCCTCTTATGTTTCCAAAAATTCTTTCAAAGCTTATGGTTTATAGTGTTCAATAAACCTTGGTAGCTCATAAAACTTCTCTAAAACAATCTCATGCACACCCTTCCCACCCCATCCCCCCAGAGTTTAGTAGGTGGTCTTTGTCTGGTGGTCCCATTGCTTTGATATGGTTTTTAAGTTTTTATAATAATTTTTCAGGGTTGTTTAATCATTTGACATAAATGTCATGGCATAAAAACATTAATATGTAAGCAAAGTTTATGAAATTATATTATTGGGATGTAAATTACATTCCATATAGAAGAGATTAGAAAGACACCAAAATGTCAACATGGGGCTGACATTATGAGCAGCTGCTTTTCTTTACATTTCTGCTTACTTCGGATTACTGCACAAGCATTTGTCACTTTCATAACATGAAAATACAATAAATAGAGAAATGATAAACTGAAAGGATTTGAGAAAATGTTTTGTGAGGGCCAGTTAGTTGCACAGGAGTCAGAACACGTGTATGGCAGGTAGACTTAGGTGGGTAGAGTCATCTTGTCCTTCCTGGCTGCCTCGTAGTGTTTTAACACCTGGACTCTTTGGGACACCAAAGAGAGGCCCAAAGAGCTGGAATGTTCCTATAAGAAATCCACTCCTGAGTGTTGTCTGTTGACTGATGTTTCCTGGCCCCAAATTCGGCTAAGGACATGCAAGATCGTTTTGTCCTTTTTGTTTCCTCGCTCCTGCCATGGGTTGGAGAGAGGCTGACCACTTCCTTTCATCTTACGAGGCTTTCTCACACAAGGACGTGTTGTCAGAACAGTTGGCTTGGAGAGGTATCAACCAAGTGTGAATTCCTAGCACATGCCCATTTGAAGTTAGTTTTTGGTGTATCGGACCGTTTTCTTTTGATATCACGTGAGGCAATGAGATTGGCTCCTGAAGATCTAGGAAATCTTCTTAAACTTGAAGTCTTCTTTATTGACAAACTTAGGACATAAAATTAGGACATGTTGGCTATTGAGGACAAGAATCTGGACCAGAATCTTGGACTTAAGCCATCCTGCAGAAGGGATTAGGAATTCCTGCAGCGTTTAGATGGTGTTTGGTGCCAGTTACAGCAGCGGTCCCCAACCTTTTTGGCACCAGGGACTGGTTTCACGGAAGACAATTTTTTGACGGATGACAGGGTGGTGGTTTCAGGATGATTCAAGCACGTTACATTTATTGCAGGCTTTATTTCTATTATTATTACATTGTGATATATAATGAAATAATTGTACAATTCACCATAATATGGAATCAGATCATCAGGTATTAGATTCTCATAAGGAGTGTGCAACCTGAATCCTTTGCATGCACAGTTGACAGTACAGTTCGAGCTCCTCTGAGCTCTAGAAACTAAGGCTGCTGCTGACCTGACAGAGGGCGGAGCTTAGGCAGTCACGTGGGAGACGGGCAGTGGCTGCAGATCCAAATGAAGCCCACCTCTCACCTCCTGTGTTGCAACCTGGTTCCTAACAGGCCATGGACCAGTATCAGTCCACAGCCTGAGGTCTGGGGAACCCTGAGTTAGAGCATTTCTGGAGCACAGAGTGGCCACTTGAAACTGTAGAGAGGCTGCTAGTGCTTTGGTCTCACAGACTGATGAGGGGAGAAAAGCACCTTGGCTGGAGGGCTGGGGTGGGCTGTAGGATGCAATGGGCCAGAGTTCCAGGGTCCGTTCAGGGCAGCTTCCCTCTCCCTTCCTACACCCTTCACTTTGGTTCCTGTGCTCTCTTTGGAGCAAAGGATGTGATCCTGGGCAGGGCACGTGTGTCCATGCCATGAGCAGTCCGGATCGTAACCCTGAGAGCGTGGACAGTGGACATCTGTCCAAGGAAAGGGGACTGAAAACTCAGCAGTAAAACCTGCAGCGGATTATGGAACGAGTAAAGGGCCCTGGTGTGGCTTTCGTGTCCGCTCTGTGACCCTACCCGGCCTCATCTCTGCCCAGGTGCCCCTCTGACGGCCTCGGTCGGCCTGTCTCTGGAAAGCAGGAAACTCCCGGAGCGTGTTTGCGAAACCAGTGATGTCATCCACAGCAAACGCTGGGTGGAGGGTTACTGGTCTGGAAGGAAAGGGGGCCCATGAAACAGTGAGCCGGGGCCCCACCCAGCCAAGTCATTGCCGCTTTCTTTCTCACATTTCAGTTAAGCTCACTTTGTTTTCCGTTCTACTCCCTCTCCTGTAAAAAGTATGTGCTGGATGTCTCGTTTCCGCTGGACCGGATTCAGGTCAGTGAAGTTATTCTGCGGCTCACTGGGGAGACGTTTTCTTCTTTAGAGATGCATGGTTATAAACCTGGTCCATTCACTTAGGCATGAATTAAATTCAGACCTTGTAGGTTTCAGCCCAATGCACTGCTCCCCACATTTTCCAGAGACTCATGGCCCAGTACACATACACACTCCCCAAGCTGCCTTTCAATGACATAGGTAAGCAGTCGTGTTCTACAGAGCTCCCATCATACAAGATCACTCAGAAGGTTGCCTCTGCACGTGTCCTTCCTAATTCCAGGGCTCCTTGACCCCAGTGAACCTGACACCTAAAGTCTTCTGATTAGCTTGAAGTGATCCAGACCCGCCTCACACTGCCCAAAGCCTCCCCTCCCCACCTAGCCTCACTTTCTTTGTATGGCTGTGTCCTTTCACCCCATTCCTGGGGACCTGGTCTGTTTCCTCTCTCCCACCCAGCTTGGGTCTCTCCCACCGCTCTTCCTCATCCTGACATCACAATTTCCTGCTTTCTCCCAAACATGCCCTTCCTCTGGCCCAGATGTCACTCACTTCCTCTTATCCCAGGGCGGCTGCAGCAAGCTGTCCCCTTCCGGGTGTCCAGAGGACAGGCACATGTGTGTCTGTCCCATCAGGAGAGAACATGTCCCTGCCTTTTCACTACGTGTTTCCAGCAAAGGAAGATGACCAGCAGCATTCTCCATTTCCAGAAACTGTTTTTCAGATTGATGAGCCAGAGGAGGCTTCGTGACTCAGGAAAATGATATTTGCCCCTCGACCACATAAGGTTATCTAAGGTCCAGTCCATTAGTTTCAGGGATCTTGTCTCCCTGAGTTTGATGCTAATTTATTTTTAGCATAAATATAAAATGACTTCAAATGAAATCAGCCTGAGCCGGGGAAACATGCTGAGTAATAGCATTACCAGATATTTCTATTATTGAGTTAACCTTTTAAAATTGGGTTAAATTTTTAGCCCACTGCTATTAACCCTACGTGTAGGCTCTGTCTTTCTTTGTACGAACCTAGAAAAAAAGGTGCTTGTCATGCTTAGGTAGCCACCCCACCGTCAACATATAGATCTTTTGTTTTCTTAGGAATTGATGAGATACTGACCCATTCTTCTTCCACTTCCGTCTATAGCTTACTTGTTTTCTTCCACATTGAGTAGTTTGGATTCAGAGCATAAAATTGCCAATCAACATATACACAGGTCAGAAAGACATCATAAAGTATCTAGACTCATGGCACTTCTCTTTACTGTGTCTCTTTGTTGCTTTCATTTACTTTGTTAGTCTTTACCAAGAAGCATATAGTCCAAAGCAGCTAAGCAGTTTAAGCAAGGGAAATGAAATCAATGTAGACCAAAATGTGTGCTCAGTTACCTATTGTGCCCGACTGTAGTTCACCAGGCTCCTCTGTCCATGGGATTTTCCAGGCAAGAATACTGGAGTGGGTTGCCATTTGCTGCTCCGGGGGATCTTCTCCACCCAGGAATCAAACCTGCATCTCTTGTGTCTCCTGCATTGGCAAAGTAGCTTTCCGATTAAAGAGCCAGGTCACCCTCTGAGGCAGTTTGAAAAGTTTGGTGGTGTAGCCTGTTTTCTGGATATCACTGAAAATTCAAAACATTTTATACCAGTGACTATAAACAGATCTTCTTGAATCAGGCAAGAAGTATAAAGTAGGTATTAGATAAATAATTTGTGTTGGGTTATGTGATCAAACGGAGGTATTTATGCAGACCCTGGAAGGCTCAGAATGAACGTTCATCATCACATTGCCACCCCTATGTAGGATTTCAGGGGTGCCTGCATTAAGTATGTGTCCCAGGCCATTAGTAATAAAGGTACCACAGTCTGCCTCGGAGAAAACCTAGGGCCAGGAATACAAGTTACTGAATCCTTTGTGGACATCAGTCTCTTGTTTAAGACTCAGCCCCACCCCAAGAATCAGCTCTGGGGAGTGGAAGACTTGAAAAGTTACCTTCCATGCTTCCTTGCACCTTCCAAAATCCATCATACAGTTCCCAAATTTACCTGCATTTCTGCTTGTAAGACTTAATTACTCAACTTTCAAAACTTGCCCCCCAGGACTGAGTGGTGGCCCCTACTCATCTCCAAACACTGTGTTCATACTGCCAGCTCCACCCAGCTAAGATCTATTGCACTTACATCCTCTGGGGCTCCTATCCCTTTACCAAGCCGCCTTGCCTGGTGTCTCCTATTAATCCAGACCTCCCTAGGGTAGGGACCTGGCCTTCGGTTCCCCTGATCTGTCCACAGTTGGGAGTTCAGTGCAGACCATACTGCTACATACATACAGTATGGAACCCAGTGCAATAGGGGCCGGCCAGCCGCGCAGAAGACACAGGGTTCCTTACAGAGACCTCTTCCCGTGGGACCTCACAGAATTAGGATCCCGCTCAAGTCCCAGTCTGGAAAAGCGCGTCTTAAAAGACGCTGAGAAGACAGGGCTCAAATGCCCACCTTTCTTATCTGCGTGTAACTCCAGCCTTCAGGGGTCAGTGTTCTGACCCAACCAGTTACTGACCAGCAAGGCTATAAAACCAGGTCTAAATTCATTTTTCTTGGAACGTATTTAGATGTGCACTTACAGATCGAATATCCCACCAGGCTGTATCACTTGATACTATAGTAGTTGTTCTCACTACATATCAGACACTGTTTCTAATGCTTCATATAGACTAACACATTCTTTACTCTTTGTATCAGCCCTGTGAGCTGAGTTAGTGATAAATGGCCTCAGGGAGTTCCAGTGATCCATGAGTGTTAAGGCTTATGAGATCCTTGCTCAACAAGAACTTAGATCTTGAACATTTTGACATTTTTTTTCAGTAGCTCAGGCAGTGTATATTTCTGGGTCATTCTTTACTGCCACTGAGGCAGAAAAGGAAAACTTCCAGCAGTTTCCCTCGCCCAGGCTGGTAAGCCCTGTTTCAGGATGGATCTTGTACTAGGTAAACAGGAAAACTGGAAGTGTTGAGTTGGACTGCTCCATGCTGTATCAGGGGACAAATGTGTTGTTTCTGTACTGAATGTGGTCACCTATAGTGAAATACTCTTTCTATGTCCACTTAGTCATTAAGCCTCAATAATTTGGTTTCCGAATGGACTGTGATTTGCTGTAGCTCAAAGCTTTTAAAGTTATTTCAAGCTACATTACACAATTAAAGAGAATGGTCCTAAAAATAAAGGAAGTAATCTCTTCTTATTTTGATATGCCACGCATTATTTGTCGGATTTGCACAAATATTTCCAGCACATTAACATCGTCTATTGTCAGCGTGTTTGCTTCTCTGTCACAGTTATTATAAGTCCATGGGGACCAGCAACCTGAGCTTCTGTTATTTTTGTTCTGTCTACTTTACGGTGGGGTTCAGGTTGCTTCCCAGTGGCAAAGAGTTAACTTGTCATCCAAACTGTAAAATCACAGTGATATGTGAAAAGTTCTCCCTGATGTGTAAATCCTGAGTATTTGCTCACATTAAGAGACAGTCTTTTGTTTGGGACTGAAAATAATTATAACAAAGACTCTCCGGCAAAAGTTTGGGTCTCTACATTGGGTCGAATGTGGCCTGTCCAGCTCCCAGATCCATGATGTGGTTGGCGTTCCCTCCATAGTTCATAAAATAATGAATTTAGTAAATGGCTCATTTGTAGTCCTTTATGCCATCTAAAGACAGTTTATTTAAAGAAATATTTTTTTGTGTGGGTAAAAATCATTGCATAGGTAGCTGTAATTTCTTTATTATTTACAATAACCACAACCAGCTTTTTTTTTTTTTTAAGCTGTTTTGACAGCTGGAGTTTGTTATTTTAATGTTGATAAGTTTGTCACAAAGAATGGAATGTGCTCCCTTTTGAAGATGGGAAAGTTTGGGCGGGGAGAGAGCAGAGAGACACCACCTAACAATAAAATTCCAAAAGCAGATCTACTTGACTTCTTTGAAGTGTTTTTAGATTTCATTTGAGGCATAAATTGGAACCTGCTATCTTTCTTTGGAGTAGAACACATTACAGAGGGAAAAAACAAAAGATTGCTACAACCACAGCCCTGGGAAAAGAACGGAAGATTTCAGGAAGAAAAAGGATATTAAGTGTATGGATGACAACTGCAGAGTGATTCTTCCTGTCTTTGGACAGGAAGTTAATAGTTAACCTAAAGTTAAATGGTTAATGGAACATGGAAACCATGATGGGGAATCTTCTGCGGTACTTCAAAAAAAAATGCCCATAAATCCCTCTTTAGCACTTCCTTGTGCTCACACATTCAAGCGGAGAACAAGGATGGAATGTCCAGTTCATCTCAAGTGCACCGGGCTACTCTGCATCTTACTCTGACATCCTGTTCTCCTTCCTGTGTTATCAACATGCAGACACTGCTCTCTATGTATTATTAAGCACAAACAAGCCAAAACTCTGTCTGCAGTAGTTCAGTATGTTTTCACAGATCTCCTATTGTGGTTTTATTTCTTCAGTATCTTCTCTATTGAGCACAGAGACTGACATCTTTCTAGCACCCCCCACCTGCCCTGCAAAGAGTCTGTTCTTTTTCCCTAGAGGTAATGTGTGATGCTAAAAGGATTCATTGAAAGGAGGGTTAAAGATACTAATGTCTGGATACTTTCAGGACTGGAATGATTGTCTCTATATACAATCTCTCTATATATATTGTCTCTGTATACAGTAGCTATATGTTTATAATGTTTAATGACTTGGAGGAATAACTTGTTTGTTTAGTGGGAAAAATAAGTGAAATTCATAGAGCATAATGTCAGCAATGTAAAAGTGCATAGAAAAAGCAAATAGAAACAAAGAGATGTTTATTAAATTATAATGATAAAAATTAAAACTAATCAGTTTTACTCCAATTAGTTTAATTAGCCATCAGTTTAATGGCTGTAGCATCAGAGCCCTTCTGAGCAGTTCGTATATATTAATTAATTTAATGCTCACAGCCTCCTTCTGGGTAGGTAACGTTGATGCCCTTGTTTACACAAAGGGAAACCAAGGGCAGAAAGATTAAAGGAATTGCCCTGATCATGGAGCCGGTAAATAGTAGAACCAGGATTCAACCCCGACATTGCCTCATTAGAGATATTATATAATCTTTCTGCTGATTATATGGTCTTATTTTTAATCCTACCCATTACTGGATGTGAGCCTTGATTCTGGTAACTATCCAATTAGAAATAGTGGCTTCAAATGATTTATTCTAAAACTAATCCCATTACGTGAGCTGATGGTATCCAAAACATTATTGCTTGATAGCTGTTAATCCCATTATAGCTTTAAAATTGTAGTAACTTAGGATAAACTTTCTAAATTTTTTTTTTTTTTTTTTGCTGTTTGAGTAGAAAGCTCAAGAGGTAAACTTTTCATTGTGATGTGGTGAGATTTTTCTATAGCTTTTATGGTTGAAACTCTTGTTTTGGATCTCTTTCTAAACTAGAATAATGTTATCCACTTTTTTTTTTTTTGGTGTGAATCTTGGTGTTTCTGTCACCGGTTAGTTAACGTGCTTGAAGGAGGTTCAGAATTCTTTTCTACTGGCTTCTCTCTCTTCCTTTGAGATAGGTTGGTCATCTCTTTAGGTAGAGACTTGATTTGGTTGCTTAATTTCACAAAATTATTATCAAGCCTATGAGCCAAATGACTACTCTGCCAGGCATAGGAACCTGCTTGGCCAGCATAATAGAGTAGATGCACCTTCTGCCATCACTGGAGATTGTAACCCTGACCGTCAGCTGCCTGACTTTCCATCAGACGCCCAGCACTTGGCACACAGGAGCTGCTAGTTATTGAATGAACCTCTTCCAATCTTAAGTGACAGTAATGTCTTGGAGTTACTGATTCTTTTCTGAGGCGCATCCTTGACCTAAATGTCTTCCCCTTTTCGCTTTGGCTGTCAGGAAGCTCTATAACAAATCACAGCTTAGCTCTCATGATTGTAGGGTGCCTAGACCATGCACCTACTTTCTAACTGGTTCTTAACGTTCGTTTGGTATATATATTCCACGATCTTGATTTCTATCTAATCCTTAAACTTTCTTAAAAAGTAAACCTCCTTAAGTTGTTTGCTGAAAATCTCCACCTTCCGAAACAGATGTACAGAAGATTAGGGAGCAAAATATAAAGAAAGATACCACCCCGAGTGCTCCAAGGCCAGAAAGAGCTAGACTTTCCAAAACACATACACACGCACGCGCACACACACGTATACAGTAAAATGTATGCCTCCCATATATTTCTCAATGAAAACTGCACAGAATAGTCTTACCTTTGAGAAAAGCAATATACCGAATCCTTGTTTTCCTTGCCATTCAGGAACAACCCACAGTTTATAGATTAGTGGTTTCAATTTCTTCTTTTCTCATTTCATTTCCGTACCCAGTACTAGCCTGAGCTGATTTACCTCATTGACATTTTAATGAAATATGAATAGCTTCACAAAGAGATAAGAAAGTTGTATCTAGTGCAGCTCAGCACTCTGAAGGGTCAGGACCTTGCTGGGGTCTATAAGGACCAGGTAGAGGGGGTGCACTCTGATTTTCAGGGTCTGTCACATCCGTATTTAGCCTTTGTCCTCATGGTGGAGGCTGATTTTCTGATCCTATGGAAAGCTTGCTGTTACTCTTTGCAGAAATGTGCCATTTGCTCACTTTTAAGGATGGCCAACCGGCTGACAGCCAGCGAAAATCATGAACTCCATTTACATTTGCACATTCTTCAGTGAGATAGATGGTGATTAGCTCATTTAACCCTCGAGGCAGAGCTGTACCATTACGTGTACTATGGATTGTGGGGGTACATGTAATTTGCCTGCCCCCACTCTCAGAAGGGAGAGCCATCACACCCCCAAACCCATGCCTATAACACAGCCCTGGTTCCTTCCCCTACCCTGTCTCTACCTGCATGGCTGGGCTTGGCCTGGTCAAGTGAGATGTTCAGTTTAGTCACTCAGTCGTGTCCAACTCTTTGCAACGACATGAACTGCAGCACGCCAGGCTTCCCTGTCCATCACCAACTCCCGGAGCTTGCTCAAACTCATGTCCATCGAGTCGGTGATGCCATCCAACCACCTCATCCTCTGTCATCCCCTTCTTCTCCTGCCTTCAGTCTTTCCTAGCATCAGGGTCTTTTCCAGTGAGTCAGTTCTTCATATCAGATGGCCATAGTATTGGAGTTTCACCTTCAGCATCAGTCCTTCCAATGAGTATTCAGGACTGATTTCCTTTACAATTGACTGGTTTGATCTCTTTGCAGTCCAAGGGACTCTCAAGAGTCTTCTCCAACACCACAGTTCAAAACCATCAATTCCTTGAGGCTGAGCTTTCTTTATGGTCCAACCCTCACATCCATACCTGACTACTGGAAAAATCATAGCTTTGACTAGATGGATCTTTGTCGGCAAAGTAATATATCTGCTTTATAATATGCTGTCTAGGTTGGTCATAGCTTTTCTTCCAAAGAGCAAGCGTCTTTTAATTTCATAGCTGCAGTCACCATCTGCAGTGATTTTGGGGCCCCAAAAAATAGTCTCTCACTGTTTCCATTGTTTGCCCATCTATTTGCCATGATCTTCATTTTTTGAATGTTGAGTTTTAAGCCAGCTTTTTCACTCTCCTCTTTCACTTTCATCAAGAGGCTCTTTAGTTCCTCTTCACTTTCTGCCGTATGGGTGGTGTCATCTGCACATCTGAGGTTATTGATATTTCTTCCGGCAATCTTGATTTCAGCTTGTGCTTCATCCAATCGGCATTTCGCATGATGTACTCTGCGTAGAAGTTAAATAAGCAAAGTGACAATATACAGCCTTGATGTACTCCTTTCCCAGCCCATTGTTCCATGTCCAGTTCTAACTGTTGCTTCTGGACCTGCATGTAGATTTCTCAGGAGGTAGATAAGGTGGTCTGGTATTCCCATCTGTTTAAGAATTTTCCAAAGTTTGTTGTGATCTACACAGTCAAAGGCTTAGGTGTAATCAGTAAAGCAGAAGTAGATGTTTTTCTGGAACTCTCTTGCTTTTTCTGTGATCCAGTGGATGTTGGCAATTTGATCTTTGGTTCCTCTGCCTTTTCTAAATCCAGCTTGAACATCTGGAAGTTCTCAGTTCGCGTACTATTGAAGCCTCAGAGAATTTTGAGTATTACTTTGCTAGCGTGTGAGATGAGTACAATTGTGTGGTAGTTTGAACATTTCTTTAGCATTGCCATTCTTTGGGATTGGAATGAGTACTGACCTTTTCCAGTCCTGTGGCCACTGCTGAATTTTCCAAATTTGCTGGCATATTGAGTACACCACTTTCACAGCATCATCTTTTAAGATTTGAAATAGCTTAGCTGAAATTCCATCACCTCCACTAGCTTTGTTTGTGGTGATGCTTCCTAAGGTCCACTTGACTTCACATTCCAGGATGTCTGGCTCTAGGTGAGTGATCACACTATCATGGTTATCTGGGCCATTAAGATTTTTGTATGGTTTGAACATATCCTTCTCTTTTATGAAAAATGACAACTATTAAATGATGCAAATGTTATAAAAGTTATCAGGTACTTCCCTAAGTATTAAGGCCCTTCTCTTACTGTTTTGTTAAATAATTTTTATTCCTGAACACTAATCAAGATACTAAATGTTCCCGATAATCAGAGCGCATAGATTAGAATTTCTCAGAGTAGTTTCTCAAGTGTACCTGACCTTACATTTCAGACCCTCAGCCTGGAAGTTAGCTCTGCTCTCTGTCCTATGGGCATGTGTGTATTAATAGATCCACGACAAGATGGTATGGAAGGGCTTTTCTTCCATATGCTACATAATGCACCGGAGAGTTATCAGTTTCCTTCAGGGGTATGTCAGTGTTTCCAATGAAACAGACTCAGATCCTTCCTGTACTGTAGGAAGGGAACGGGAGAGACTTGAAGAAGGACGTTAGGATTTAAGTGAGGGGCAAGGCAGATGAAGGTCATTGAGCAGACATCTCTAAGATAAATAGCATTGAGTTTGTGGGAAGCAATTTGGGAAAATTCTGTTGGAAACAGTCAGTATTCATATAGTAAAGAATCAAATGAATTGCTCCAGGGTGGGGTGTGGACAGAAGGTAGAGACCACATGGGTTTGAGAACAGGAGCTCTGGAGATGATTTTATTGTCATAACCAGGAGAGCCCAGGGGAGAGAGTTCTGTCCTTGGCAGTGACTAATCTTCTTCCCTTAGATGCACTTCAGATACTCAAGCTAACAGTGATGACTCATCAGGCAGTTCGGGCTTAATGAATACATCGCTGTACGACCACACAAATGCCTTATTTCTGATTCACTCATTCAATGTTTATAGAAGGGCGCTGTGCACTGGGCCATGAGAAAAAACAAATGAAACAGCAACAGATGCCTTGCCCTCAAGGAGTTCACAGACTAGTGAGGGGCAGCAGTTAACTGTATTAACACCTCAGAGAGCCTAGGGCTCTACCCTTCTGAGAGACAGAGGGATGCAGTGGTGCTCCAGAGCCTGTGGGAGCAGATGGCATTGGGACTTGGCAGGACTGGGGCGCTCAGGCTGAGCCTGGGGTTGTGAAGGTTGAGAAGAGGTTAGCCATGTGACATGGGACAGGAAAATAGCAACACATCTCTCATCACAGTGAGAGAGAGGCATGCGGGCTAACAAGAGATTTGGAACGAGCCTGAGCAGTGACATTGGGCAGGAAGTTCAGACCCAGGACAAGCGAGGCCTTGAAGGTCAAGCTTAGGAATCAGAACTTGATTCTCCAGGACCTATGGATTTAAGCAGAGCAGTGTCATCATTGTGTTCACAGTTCAGAGCCATCAATCATGTAGCAGGATGGAGAGCAGATGGAGAGAAGGGAGACTAGAGGCATAAACACCTAGCGTAGGTGCTAGTTAGGAAGGCAAGAGGAACATCCCTGGGGGGCCAGTGGTTAAGGCTTCGAGCTTCCGCTGCAGCAGGTGAGGGTTCAATTCCTGGTCGTGAAACTAAGATCCCGCATGTCGTGTTGGACAGCCAGAAATTTAGTAATGCAAGAAACGCCCAGCCTAGACTATGGTAGAGGCAGTGGAGGTTGAGGAGGACATGGGTACTAGAGAGATTATGGGCGTAGAATGAGCTGGACTCAATAAGCAGGAGAGTTGTTGTTGCTTGGTTGCAAAGTCATGTCCCACTCTTTGTGACCCCACGGACTGTAGCCCACCAGGCTCTGCTGTCTGTGGAATTCTCCAAGCAAGAATACTGGAGTGGATTGCCATTTCCTTCTCCAGAGGATCTTCCCGACCCAGGGATTGAACTCATGTCTCCTGCATTGGTAGGCAAATTCTTTACCACTGAGCCACCATCGAAGCCAAGCAGGAGAGGGGAGGAGACAATTTGAAAATGGATCCAAGGTCTGACTTGTTCCCCTGGTGGGTCAGCTTGTCATTTACTTAGATAAGCAATAAAGGAGGAAAAAACAATTCAGGAAGGAAGTAATTGTGATGGGGGAACCCAAACCACCCCCAGGTTCAAGATTCACTAGAGGGACTCAGCATATATAGTCCTACTCACAGTTATGATGTATTATAGCAAAAAGATACAAAGCAAAATCAGCCAGTGGGATAAGCACGTGGGTAAAGTCCAGAGTTACGTAGGCACCCTCTGCCTGGAACTCACAGACCTCCTAGAACAAAGCAGGTGTGCCGTATAAACCCTTCCCAAAGCCAGGCTCCTGGTCACCAGCCTTGCAAACGATTCTAAAGGTAGCATCTCAGATCTGCTATGTTAGCTCTCTTCTGCATGACAGTACATTCCATTTCGTACATGCTGAGTAGTCTGAGGCATTTGTTATAAGCATTTGTCAGGTGAAGTTGTCTGCTGTGCAGTTGGGTCTTGTGTCTGAAAAAGTAGTGAAAGTGTTAGTTGCTCAGTTGTGCCTGACTCTTTGTGACTTCATGGACTATAGCCCGCCAGGCTCCTCTGTCCATGGGATTTTGCAGGCAAGAAGACTGGAGTGAGTTGCCATTCATTTCTCCAGGGATCTTCCCGACCCAGGGATTGAACCCGGGTCTCCCACATTGCAAACATCTGTACAATAAATTAAAGGGTCTGGAATCATTAGCACTACTTCTGTTTCAAGTCTGTGGCTCTTTCCATCATTCTGCACTGCCTTCTCAGAATGGCAAAGTCATACCTTACCCAAAATGAATAAAATGAGATTTAGGTTATAAAACAGATTTTGTAAGTTTGCTTAATGCAACTTACTCCACAATGAATCCTTGGATTCTAAAAAGTCGAGGTGATCACATCGAGGCCTCCACACAGAAGGGATTTCCAAGCAGCCTCTAAGCCAACCATTCATGGTCGATCAACATGGATTATCAGAGGGCAATAAATTATTAGATTTCCCATCTCTTTACTCTTGTGTCCATTCAGCAAAGTTTTATGTTACCCGCAAAGACTCTGCCATATTTATGTTTTTACTCCTAGTGATGAACAGAGTCTTTGCCTTATTCTCTAGAGTCAGGAAAATCACAATGTATTAGGAGTGTGTTAGGGCAGGAGTAGGTGGGATGACCCCTTGGATATGGGAAATGAAGTCAAACTGAAAACATGTTCATTTTTTGCTTGAAGCTCTGATAAAGGATAAAGTGGAATTTGAAAACTGTCAAATGAGGTTGCTGCATATTTACTTAGTTTGGGATTTCATTCCTGGGTGGCCTTAAACTTGGATAGGCAAGTACTAGAAAGCAATATGACTGTAGTTCTATAAGACCTCCATTTAGCTCAACATATGTAAGTTGGCTTTGGTCTTAGAGGTAAACTTTGGTGCCTACAGAGGTAACCTCCGCTAATGCCCACTGGAGTCCTTTTATGGCTGGATTAAATGCATACACATGTGCTTGCTGCTTTTTTGTGTGATTATTAATAGTCAATTTTGCATTATTCTAAATTGTCTCAAGAGATATCATGAAATATGTACAGAGTCAAACTTAATGGTAGAATGTTGATTTTAAAAGAAGTTGCAGGTCATTTGTATAGTCTCAAAATAAATATTAAAAAAGAAACAATATTTCCCTCTCGAATCTTTATTCCTATCTCAGCTTCATTTACTGCCTCATTTATCATCTAAACAGTCTTTGTTCTTTCAGCTTTCAAACATGATTAATTGATGGTGTGCAGTGTAGCATAAGGAAAAGGCTGAATATTTTGTAAGAGGAGTAACCCAGTCAAATGCCCATCTTTTCTTTTATACTTTACCAACAAGTATATCTTATGTAGATGTAAGGGCAGTTTGCTATTTCCCTGGTCAAGATTTTTGAGCTTTTAGCATAACATGTTTCCTTTCCATTAACTTAGCCAAAAATAATATTGACAAATTCATGAAGCCTTCCATCTGATACTGTTGTAAACTTATGCAAATATATTTAGACAGTTAAGTGAATAGAATAATTAAACAGCCAAATGTCAAGAATGGGAAGGGAGAAGTAGCATCAGCTGTCGTATCACATTATCTGGGCTCAAGTTGGAAGTTACTGAAGTGTTTGAAAATATACCTTCAAAACCAATTATTTGAATTTGTGCTACATTTTTTATTTGCAAGAGGGCAATAATTTAAATAAAGTGCAGTGTAATATTATAGTTGCTGCAGGGAGTTATGAGTATTTCTGGGAGTGTTCCTTTTCAGCACATGCTACTTAGAATTTGAAAAGATATTCAGTGTTTCTTTGTCATGAATCTTTCCACTGGGACCAGGCCACTCCTGGATGAACTCACAGATTGAGAGTTTCTCAAAATACATAATCAAATTGTTGGTCTTAAAAATATACTATTTTAAAGTCTTAAAAAACTGAAGTGAAAATAAGGTTAATATTTGGCAAAAATAGTCCATTTGAGGAGTTGTCTCTTAAAACTCTGATTTCACTTACAGAGTTTGCTTCCAAAGAAATTCACTTCGCATGTCATTAATTAAAATCTTTCCTCTTTACGCCATTTCTTTAATTCCTGATACATTTCCTTGAAGTTTTATATTGCTTTTAACTTATTAGAGATCAAAATTTGGTTGGTTTGGGATTTTTAATAATCATTGTTGTTCCAAACAAAAACCTTAAAATATTAAACAAAACCTTAGCTTGTGACATTTCAAGGTAGCAAATGTTAGCTGATCTTGAAAAACATGTTAATATTCTTAAATGACCTCCTGCACATTTCTTTATACTTTTGTACCATGGGTGTGATTTAATTTAGAAATGTCTGCAATGCCACTCCCATCTCACAGCAGTGGTTGGGGAGGGAGGCAAGCTAAAGAAGAGCTTTGCAGGGGGGCAAGCAAAGGAAGAGCTTTTCAGGCAAGTGAATGGGCACAGACATGCTTCCCCTCTTTTCTGTGAGAAGAGCCAGCCTGCCAGACTCAACCACCATGGTTGCACCTCCCAGGCAGATCCTCACTGCTCTCCCCCAGCTCCCTCTGCCCCCACCAGTACAGCCCCTTCTCCAGGTTGAGAGCCTGGGCGAGGTCTCCTAGCCAGTGAGCTCTAATACACACTGTGCTTGTCAAAACTCGCTTTTGTTGCAAGTAAGAGAAATAGAGTACTGGAGCTTCAGCTTTAGCATCAGTCCTTCAAATATTCATTGGAAGGACTGATACTGAAGCTAAGGCTCCTGTACTTTGCCTACCTGATGCAAAGAACTGAGTCATTAGAGAAGACCCTGATGCTGGGAAAGATTGAGGGCAGAAGACTAAGAGGGCAACAGAGGATGACATGGTTGGATGGCATCACTGACTCAATGAACCTGAGTTTGAGCAAGCTCCAGGAGTTGGTGATGGACAGGGAGGCCTGGCGTGCTGCTTGCGGTCCATGGGGTCGAAAAGAGTTGGACACGACTGAGCAACTGAATAACAATAAACAAAGAGAAACTGAACTAGAGTCATGCCAAAAGGACTGACCCAGATAACAAAGTTCCACGGTTGTCTGGCTTAGCCACCTCTGCCTTCTGGCTTCTGCTCTCCATTTCTCAGCTCCACCTCCTTGGAAGGGATGCCCTCCATATCACTTACTTCAAACAAACCCACTATCCCAGAGGAAAAAAAACCTTATTTCTTTCACCAGCTATCAGTACAGTTTGACCTTTGATCCTTGAACAACACCAGGCTTAGGGCCACCAGCCTTAATGCAGTGGCAAATCTGTGTATAATTGTAATTGGGCCTTCTGTATCCATGGTTTCACATCCACAGCTTCGGCCAACCACAGGTTGAAAAAATCCCTGGACCTGCTGCAGTTCAGACCCAGACAGGGAACAGCTGTCTTCAGGACATGATAGTCCTATTTGCCCCATATCCCCATCCTGACGCATCAGTGTGTCCAGGCAAGGGGTGACTGTCATGCCCATTCTGTGGGCAATTCAGGGGCAGACCCACCTGCATTACCTGGGACAGCCTTCGTGGTTACTGAGAAGCCAGCATAAGAATGCTGGTCTGCTCAGAGTATGGTCTGTAAAGTGAATAAACCGAGTGTCTCTCATAGGCCAGAATACTGTTTGTTTAATTATAGATAAAGGTTAGCATGAATGAAATACAAAGTTATTTAAAAGCAGAACACTCAATTTATAGTTGCTCCGTCTCATGCATTTTCATGTTGAATATCGGATTCTGCCCCATGGGAATTGTCTACTTTGGAATGAGGTCTCCATACCCATAATGATTAGGTAGCATCAGGTTTGTGAGTGTGTGTTTTGTTTTGTTTTGTTTTTTTCTTTCTTCTTTTTTTATAATGCTTTGGCTTGAAAATAACCACAGAAAAAGTGGGTTGGTCCTTAGTCTATTGCTGGCCCCTCCCCAAAGTGCATCCTTTCTGCATCCTTTCTGTGGTTCTTGTGTCTGCCATCCTCAGCCCCGCCCCTCACCCCCAACCCTGTTCTCTCAAACTTAAGGTTTCTCATTTTAGTCTTCCAGAATTTCCTTAGTTACTCATCTCATTCTTATTCAGCTCATTAAAGCAGGGTATGTAGGTTTTTGTAGTCCATATTTAGAATTAAAAGCATATTAATTTCCTTAAGATAAAATCAAATTATATTGATCATTTAAAAATATCAATAATTATTGAAGCAGTTCTTTAAGTCATAATTTTTGTTATGTTTCTAAATAATAGATACCAGCTTACGGCCTGAGGACACTGAAAGTAAGATTGCATGTTAATATTTAAGTTTAAGGTGGAAAACATATATATGGGCTTTCCTGGTGGCGCATACGGTAAAGAATCCGCCTGCAACACAGGAGACCTGGGTTCGTTTCCTGGGTTGGGAAGATCCCCTGGAGGAAGGCATGGCAACCCATCCAGTATTCTTGCCTGGAGAATCCCCATGGACAGAGGTGCCTGGTGGGCTACAATCCATGGAATCACAAAGAGTTGGACACAACTGAGCGACTAAGCACACACACATGCGCACACACACACACACACACACACGCACAACATATATACACACACGTATCTCCATGTACTGGTACAGTGAAACCTCTCAAACTTCTCTCCAGGAACTGGAACATGGTGGCTGCTTGCCAGCTTGGCATTACCACTGATTCCTTTTCTTTCTGCCAATGTTGTGCAGACACCAGCCAAATGAATTCTCCCATCTCTTGTGTATTGCACGTGAACCTCTAGTGCATGTAAACAGTAGGCACTTATTCTTGACTGCACATCTGTAACTTGGTGAGACCCAGGAGAACTTGAAAGGAGCGTTTGAATAACAAGTTTATTTCTCGGGCATGACGGCATAAAAGAGATGAGTAATGCTAATAAACTCAGAACACAATTCCGATTAACTCCATTGGCAAGAGAGGCGGCTTTTGGGCAAATAAACCAAAGTAATAGCTGGAGTTCAGATCCGATAGCTGTGTTTTGATTAAATCAAAAAGATTTCTTGCCAGTCCTCCTCCTGCAGCAACAATCACACCTCCCTGACTGCACGGAAGTAGAAACGCCTCACTGGGATTCTTTTGGTCCCTGATGCCTTTTGTCTGGTGCCCCTTTAAGGGGAACTTGAGCCAAGATCTTATCAGTGATGGAGAAGGAGACACCTCAGGATTTTCCAGTGTCAGTTTTCACTTTTTCTTCTTGGACATGGTTATTAATGCTACCAGATCTCTCAAATCTTGAGGCATTTCCTTGTGGCTCCAAGTTGCTGCTGCAGGTCAGGTTCTTGAACTGAGCGTCTGGTTTCAACATCCATATGCTTCCCAGCCCACTCTCTGACCTTCAGTTCTTTTCTGTTCTTTTCAGACTTTTAACATTTCCATCTACTGATCCCAGGAGACTCAGTATTCTGAATACTCAGTCCAATTTTTTTTTTTCCAAAAGTTAAATAGAAATTAAGGTTGATATGGGTTGCACACATTTTTTAGCTTAAAGATCCTTTATTCACAACCTAAGACAGTTAATCTTGACAGCACATAAATGCTAAATATTTAGGGACTTTTTTAGGTAGACCAGAACCTTACCACTTCCCCTGACACTTCACGTTGTCAACAGTGATGCATTTGCAGGGGGAATCATCAAAATCCTTAAGACTAATGTCAATACATGTCC
>NW_011494720.1:972641-980411 GCF_000754665.1 Bison bison bison
CTTATTTCTTTTGAACTCAGCTCTGTTTCTTTGAAGCACTGATCACAGTATCCAGCTTTGATTCCTTTCCTGTGGACTTATGCCAACTTGCCTGATTTCATTAAGTTTTTGGAAAGGGCTAAGACATGGTATCGTTTTATGGCAATCCTCACATCAATCATAATTTAGGACGGTCTTGGTGAAAGACGAGGCATTCAGGCAGGGAGGTGGAAGAAGGCTGGTCTAGTGGTGAGGGGGCTGGGGTGCGTTCAGGGAGTAATAATTTCATATCCAACTTCAGCCACCTCTACCTCAGGGTTTTTTAGCTGTGGGTTCATTCTAGAGTGCTTGCAGTTATAAGCTCCGTACCTAGGTATATGGAAACCATGCAATTTTTAAAAATTTTATTGAAGTATAGTTGGTTTACAATTTCATGTTAGTTTCAGGTATGTAGCACAATGATTGTATGTATACTATATATTTTTTTCAGATTCTTTCTCCTTATATATTATTACAAAATACTGACATTTTGTAATAATATGTGCTATGTAGCAGGCCCTAGTTGGTTATCTGTTTTGCCATGTGGGGCAGCCGAAAAAAAAGAGAGAGAGAAAATTAGACTCCAAGTAAAACGTTTATTTAGACTCTACAAACTAGGTGTTATGAATTTCATTCTGCAAACAAGAACTCTGCGAATTAAAATACTGAAGCAGATTCTAATTTTAAAAAATACTATAAAGTCCTACCACTTATATTTAAATGTCTTTTAAGCTGAGAATGACTCTCTCCTAGCAGTCCCCCAAAACACTGCGAATACGCCAGCCAGGTCAGTGCCCTCGATCTTTCACTTTTTAAAAATGTGTGTTCTGTTGAACCGGTAATCTCCATTCAATCATCAGCACCAGCTTTGCCTTTCAATTGACACCTGCGCTTTACTAGTCACAAAATGTTTTGGGCATCTTTAGGGAAAGTTAAAGAATACCCACAACCAAATTCTTTGTCTTCCTTGTTTCTTATTAAATCCTTTTGTCTGTGACATTGTCTTTTAGAACAGAGATCAACAAACATTTCCTGCAAATGGTCAGATAGTAAGTATTTTAAGTGTTGCGGCCCAGTCTCTGTCCTCACTACTCAGCTCTGCTGTTACAGTGCGAAAGCAACCGCAGACAATATATAAACCAGCGTTGCTATGTTCTAATAAAACTTTATTTATAAAATAGATAACTGGTCTGATGTGTGACGTCTGGACCGTAGTTTTCCAACTTGTGATTTAGAAGAAAGAAGAGCTCTGTGAAATTTCATGTTGGAGTAATAAGCGCATAAAACTGTCCCAGGCCCCCTAACCTCTTTCCCACTGGGAACTGTGTTTGGTTTCCCAATCTCCCTAAGTACTTGTAGGAACGAAATGAAAAGAGCCAAGATGAAGTTCCCTGAGGCAGGTAGCCCTATTCCTTTTCCCCGTGGAAATCTCCATGGGCTTCAGGAAGGGAAAGCAGCTGGTCTGGGAGCCCTAAGACAGCCCAGGTTTAGGGAGGGAATTCAAACCTTTGCTTTAGGTCACTTTACCCCAACTCTAAAATACAATAACACGTGAAATAAATGTTGTGTGTAGATGTGCCACACATACGTGCTTGAAATTAAATGTTCACATAAGCACCAGATTTGCTTTTGGCTTACAGCAAATTTCATGGTAAGTAGAATGGTTGTGGAGGTGGGAATAGACGGTGGAGGAAGTAAAACTGAAAAGTGAGACTGTAGTCAACAGGAGACACCACACCAAGCTGGGAGGCGGGGGTACCGACAGAACTGTTTGTGGATGTAAAGTGTATCCTCGTTGATACTTCGTGGTATTTATATGAAAAATTCAGGCTTCTTCTGTGGGAAAGTAGCTCATGGGCTGATGGTATCACTCTCCTTCAACATGTTAGAGAATTACTCAAACGCTTGTCAGATGCCTGGGCCACATATTTATTTGAAAGTGTGCCATCACGGGAAGCTTTCATTCACCAAGGTCACTGAGAGGGCAGAAGAGGGAGGCACACTGAACTTCAAATGATTCTTGCCGCTTGTGTCAGTAGCAAAGCAATGAAGGAAGGAGCTGACTTGCCAAAAGGAGAAAAGTTCAAGAAAACTGACTTTGTTTTGATTGAAAAAAGCAGATAGCTGAGCAGTAAGTAAAGAATTCTCATTATCCCCATTTTTCAGCTTATAAACATAAAATGAATATTACCTTATTCCTAGTCATTGCTACAATTATCTGGTTTTTTTCCTATTAATATAATTTTATTATTGGATTACTTAACATCAAATTCTGTCCTTATATGTGTGTTTCCAATAACCTTGCTCTTTAATTAGGTACAGTGAGTAGTATAGTCTTTGAAATTCATACCTAAGTTTATTACGTAATTATATCTTCAGTTCAGTTCAGTCACTCAGTCATGTCCGACTCTTTGCGACCCCATGAATTGCAGCACACTAGGCCTCCCTGTCCGTCACCAACTCCCGGAGTTCACTCAAACTCACATCCATCGAGTCGGTGATGCCATCCAGCCATCTCATCCTCTTACCCAGTGGTATATAGCATTCTTTGTAAGTTGCATTCTACTGAAGATGGTGTAACAGGCACCAGATTTACCCTCCTATTTTAAAGTCAAGGAAACTGCACAGAGTATATGGGGAAAAGTCACTCAAGACATTGGACAGTCAGTTCAGTTGCTCAGTCGTGTCCAACTCTTTGCGACCCCAGGGACTGCAGCACACTAGGCTCCCTGTTCATCATCAACTCCCAGAGCTTGCTCAAACTCATGTCCATTGAGTCAGTGGTGCCATCCAGCCATCTCATCCTCTCTCCTCCCCTTCTCCTCCTGCCTTCAATCTTTCCTAGTATCAGGGGCTTTTCCAATGCATCAGTTCTTCACATCAGGTGGCCAATGTATTGGAGCTTCAGCTTCAGCATCAGTCCTTTCAATGAATATTCAGGACTGGTTTCTTTTTCGATCGACTGGTTTGATCTCCTTCCTCTCCAAGGGACTGTCAAGAGTCTTCTCCAACACCACAGATCAAAAGCATCAATTCTTCAGTGCTCAGCTTTCTTTATACTCCAACTGTCACATCCATACATGACTACTAGAAAAACCATCGCTTTGACTAGATGGACCGTTGTTGGCAAAGTAATGTCTCTGCTTTATAATATGCTGGTTTGGAAGCAGTCTGTTGTTCCATGTCCAGTTCTAACTGTTGCTTCTTGACTTGCATACAGATTTCTCAGTAGACAGGTGAGGTGATCTGGTATTCCCATCTCTTGAAGAATTTTCTACAATGTATCGTGATCCACACAGTCAGTCTTTGGCACAGTCAATAAAGCAAAAATAGGTGTTTTTCTGAAATTCTCTAGCTTTTTTTCTGTGATCCAATGGATGTTGGCAATTTGATCTCTGGTTCCTCTGCCTTTTCTAAATCCAGCTTGAACATCTGGAAGTTCATGGTTCACGTATTGTTTAAGCCTGGCTTGGAGAATTTTGAGCATTACTTTGCTAGCATGTGAAATGAATGCAATCGTGCAGTAGTTTGAACATTCTTTGGCATTGCCTTTCTTTGGGATTGGAATGAAAACGACCTTTTCCAGTCCTGTGGTCACTGCTGAGTTTTCCAAATTTGTTCACATGTTGAGTGCAGCACTTTCACAGCATCATCTTTTAGGATTTGAAATAGCTCAACTGGAATTCCATCACCTCCACTAGCTTTGTTCATAGTGATGCTTCCTAAGGCCCACTTGACTTTGCATTCCAGGATGTCTGGCTCTAGGTGAGTGATCACACCATCGTGGTTATCTGGGTCATGAAGATCTTTTTTGTACAGTTCTTCTGTGTATTCTTGCCACCTCTTCTTAATATCTTCTGCTTCTGTTAGGCCCATACCATTTCTGCCCTTTATTGTGCCCATCTTTGCATGAAATGTTCTCTTGGTGTATCTATTTTTCTTGAAGAGATCTCTAGTCTTTCCCATTCTGTTGTTTTCCTCTATTTCTGTGCATTGATCACTTAGGAAGTCTTTGTTATCTCTCCTTGCTATCTTTGGAACTCTGCATTCAGATTGATATAATCTTGCCTTTTCTCTTTTGCCTTTTGCTTCTCTTCTTTTCTTAGCTATTTGTGGCTCAGATGGTAAAGCATCTGCCTACAACGCAGGAGACCTGGGTTCTATCCCTGGGTTGGGAAGATCTCCTGGAAAAGGAAATGGCAACCCACTCCAGTATTCTTGCCTGGAAAATCCCATGGACGGAGGAACCTGGTAGGCTACAGTCCATGGGGTCGCAAAGAGTTGGACACGACTGAGCGACATTTACTATTTACTCTCTTCTTTCCTCAGCTATTTGTAAGGCCTCCTCAGACAACCATTTTGTCTTTTTGAATTTATTTTTGGGGGGGATGGTCTTGATCACTGCCTCCTGTACATTGTCATGAACCTCCATCCATAATTCTTCAGGTACCCTATCAGATCTAATCCCTTGAATCTATTTGTCACTTCCACTGTATTATCATAATTGACTTGATTTAGGTCATACCTGAATGGTCTAGTAGTTTTTCCTACTTTCTTCAATTGAAGCCTGAATTTGGCAATAAGGAGTTCATAATCTGAGCCACAATCAGCTCCTGGTCTTATTTTTGCAGACTGTATAGAGCTTTTCCATCTTTGGCTGCAAAGAATGTAATCAGTCTGATTTCGGTATTGACCATCTGGTGATGTCCATATGTAGAGCCTTCTCTTGTGTTGTTGGTAGAGGGTGTTTGCTATGACCAGTGCATTCTCTTGGCAAAACTCTGTTAGCCTTTCTCCTGCTTCATGTGTACTCCTAGGCCAAATTTTCCTGTTACTCCAGGTATCTCTTGACTTCCTACTGAAAAGGCAAAAAGATATGACACTGAAAGATGAACTCCCCACGTTGGTAGGTGCCCAATATGCTACTTGAGAAGAGTGGAGAAATAACTCCAGAAAGAGTGAAGAGATGGAGCCAAAGCAAAAACAATGCCCAATTGTAGATGTGACTGGTGATGGAAGTAAAGTCCAATGCTATAAAGAACAGTATTGCATAGGAACCTGGAATGTTAGGTTCATGAATCAAGGTATATTGGAAATGGTCAAACAGGAGATGGCAAGAATAAATATTGACCTTTTAGGAAAAATGGACTGGAATGGGTGAATTTAACTCAGATGACCATTATATCTACTACTGTGAGCAAGAATCCCTTATAAGAAATGGAGTAGCCCTCATGGTCAACAAAAGAGTCCAAAATGCAGTTTTTGGGTATAGTCTCACAAATGACAGAATGATCTCCGTTTGTTTCCAAGGAAAAGCATTCAATATCACAGTAATACAAGTCTATACCCCAACCGGTAATGCTCAAGAAGCTGAAGTTGAATGGTTCTGTTCAAGACCTTCTATAGACCTACAAGACCTTCTAGAACTAACACCCCAAAAAAGATGTCCTTTACATTATAGGGGACTGGAATGCAAAAGACATTGGACATCAGGCAATAAAGGACATTGTTCTCTGAGAAACAGGAAACAAAGTGAGCCCTCCAATTGCCCTGCTCTACCATGTGGCCTAGAGAAAGTCTCTAGACTGCCATGTATGGAGAGGGATCCCTGTAGGGAACAGTGCATAGCTGTCACACAGGGCCAGGCAGTCTTGCTTCAGTAGTAAGGGAAAAATTAATCCTAGACTAAACACAGTTCTGGTCCCACCCAACAAAGTTTTTAAAAGAAAAAAAAAGCTCCAAAATCAAGTTGTTTCAAAGTAACTAAACTATATCCCAGGGCAAAGTATAAAAATATTTATAAATACAAAAAAATACAGTACACAGAAAGATGTCTGACATTCAATTCAAAATTAGCAGGCACATAAACAAGTGGGAAAATACAACCTATAGTGAAACAAATCAACCAAAATTAACACTTAAATGACATAGATGATAGAATTAGGAGATGGGGACAATGAAACAGTTATGACAGTTTTTTTCTTAATGTTCAAGAAACTAGAGGGAAGAAAATAAAGAAAAAAAGATTAGTTAACTTGAAGTCATAACAATAGAAACTATCTAAAATGAACCAGGAGATGGCTGGGGAAAAAATGAATGAAAAGAACAGTCATTGAGCTACAATCCATAGGAGACAGAGGAGAGGATTGCAAGTATTTTAAGACATATTGGGCAGATCTTTTTTTAATTTTACAGAAACTGTAAGCCCACAGATTCATGAAACTTCAGGAGATCCCAGGTACAAGAAATGTGAATAAAGTTAGGGCAAGGGACATCTTAATGAAATTGCTTAAAACCAATGATAAAGAGAAAATCTTAAAGAATAAAAGATAATGTATACAGAGGAACAAAGATAAATTGATGCTGATTTCTTATCAGAACCAATGCAAACTGGAAGACAGTGAGGCAACATCTTTAAAGTACTGAAAGAGAATTTTAAACTTAGAATTCTATACCAATTTAAAACTGTCTTTCAAAATCTAAGATGGAATAAGGAATTTTTTAGACAATTAAAAGCTGAAAGAACTTATCATTAGCCAACCTGAAGTATAAGAAATTATAAAAGAAGTCCTTCTGCAAATGTACCAGAAATTTGCAAAAAATTTATACCAGACAGAAACCTGGATCTACTCAAAGGAATGAAGAGCACCATGAAATAGTACCTACAGAGGTAAACTTTTGAAGACTCTTTGACTATGGAGCAAAAATAATAGAAATGCAGTGAAGGGTTTATACCATACATGGAAACAAAATGCATTACAGCAACAGCTCAGAGAGGAAAGAAATGACCCTATACTTTTTTTTTAGATTCTTACACTTTATGTGAGGGAGTATAACATCACTTGAAGGTAGACTAAAAAGTTAAATGTGTATCATAAAAACTGAGGAAACCACTAAAATTAACACCAGGAGTTATAGTTAATAAAGCAACAATTAAATTATTAAAAATACTCTATGCAAAGAAAGATGAAAAAGAGAAGAAAAAGAACAAAGAATAGATAGGGCAGAGAGGAAAAGAATAGCAATAGCAAAAGATAGTAGATATAAACCCAGCCATATCAGTAATCACATACAGTCTTATGGACTCTGTGGGAGAGGGAGAGGGTGGGAAGATTTGGGAGAATGACATTGAAACATGTAAAATATCATGTAAGAAACGAGTTGCCAGTCCAGGTTCGACGCACGATACTGGATGCTTGGGGCTAGTGCACTGGGACGACCCAGAGGGATGGTATGGGAAGGGAGGAGGGAGGAGGGTTCAGGATGGGGAACACACCTATACCTGTGGCGGATTCATTTTGATATTTGGCAAAACTAATACAATTATGTAAAATTTAAAAATAAAATAAAATTTAAAAAAAAAAGAAAAGAAAACAGGCTGGGAAAATGCTAATACCAGTCAAAAGAAAGCTGGATTGGTGTCCAAATAGAGCTAGAGCAAATAATATGAGATAAATGAAAGTGCTGCACTCAATATGCCAGCAAATTTGGAAAATTCAGCAGTGGCCACAGGACTGGAAAAGGTCAGTTTTCATTCCAATCCTAAAGAAAGGCAATGCCAAAGAATGCTCAAAGTACCGCACAGTTGCACTCATCTCACACGCTGGTAAAGTAATGCTTAAAATTCTCCAAGCCAGGCTTCAGCAATATGTGAACCGTGAACTTCCTGATGTTCAAGCTGGTTTTAGAAAAGGCAGAGGAACCAGAGATCAAATTGCCAACATCTGCTGGATCATGGAAAAAGCAGAGAGT
>NW_011494720.1:980511-981025 GCF_000754665.1 Bison bison bison
TGCAGGTCAGGAAGCAACAGTTAGCACTGGACATGGAACAACAGACTGGTTCCAAATAGGAAAAGGAGTACATCAAGGCTGTATATTGTCACCCTGTTTATTTAACTTATATGCAGAGTACATCATGAGAAACGCTGGACTGGAAGAAACACAAGCTGGAATCAAGATTGCCGGGAGAAATATCAATCACCTCAGATATGCAGATGACACCACCCTTATGGCAGAAAGTGAAGAGGAACTAAAAAGCTTCTTGATGAAGGTGAAGTGGAGAGTGAAAAAGTTGGCTTAAAGCTCAACATTCAGAAAACAAAGATCATGCCATCCAGTCCCATCACTTCATGGGAAATAGATGGGGAAACAGTGGAAACAGTGTCAGATTTTTCTGGGCTCCAAAATCACTGCAGATGGTGACTGCAGCCATGAAATTAAAAGACGCTTACTCCTTGGAAGGAAAGTTATGACCAACCCAGATAGCATATTCAAAAGCAGAGACGTTACTTTGCCAACAAAGGTC
>NW_011494720.1:981138-982103 GCF_000754665.1 Bison bison bison
TTTTGAACTGTGGTGTTGGAGAAGACTCTTGAGAGTCCCTTGGACTGCAAGGAGATCCAACCAGTCCATTCTGAAGGAGATCAGCCCTGGGATTTCTTTGGAAGGAATGATGCTGAAGCTGAAACTCCAGTACTTTGGCCACCTCATGCGAAGAGTTGACTCATTGGAAAAGACTCTGATGCTGGGAGGGATTGGGGGCAGGAGGAGAAGGGGATGACAGAGGATGAGGTGGCTGGATGGCATCACTGACTCGATGGACAGGAGTCTGAGTGAACTCCGGGAGTTGGTGATGGACAGAGAGGCCTGGCGTGCTGTGATTCATGGGGTCGAAAAGAGTTGGACACGACTGCACAACTGAACTGAACTGAAGTGAAAGAGGGTTATTTCATATTTGTAAAGGGGCCATTTCATCAACAGGAGATAACAATCCTACATGTTTACACATCTAATAACCTTCAACGTAGATGAAGGAAAACTACAGGGAAAAATAGACAAAGCCACAAATATAGTAAGGGATTTTAAAACATCTCTCAGAACAAATAGACAGAAATGTAATAAGGATAATGGAAGACTTGAACAGCACATTAATCCAACTTGATCTACCTAACTGGATTAAACACACTACTTAACAACATTAGAATACACTGTCCATTTCAAATGCAAACAGAATATTTGCCAAATAGACCATATTCTGAGCCACAAATTAATTCTCAGTAAATGTTGAAAGATTCACATCATACAAAAATATCTTCCTTAACCAGAATTAAATTAGAGATCAACAATGAAAGACATAGGGAAAAACCCCAAACATTTGAAAATTAAATAGACCACTGCTGCTGCTGCTAAGTCACTTCAGTCGTGTCCGACTGTGTGTGACTCCATAGACGGCAGCCCACCAGGCTCCCCCGTCCCTGGGATTCTCTAGGCAAGAACACTGGAGTGGGTTGCCATTTCCTTCTCCCTGT
>NW_011494720.1:982203-996605 GCF_000754665.1 Bison bison bison
AAAGTGAAAGTGAAGTCTCTCAGTTGTGTCCGACTCTTAGCGCCCCCATGGACTGCAGCCTACCAGGCTTCTCCGTCCATGGGATTTTCCAGGCAGCCACAGAGGAGGAGAAAACATTTGCAGGTCATCTATCTCACGAGGACCTGTATATGGGTAATAAGTGCATGAAAATATGCTTATCATCATTAGTCATTAGGGAAATGCAAATTAAGACCACAATGGGTTACAACTATATAGCTCTTCAGTCAATCAGTCAGTTCAGTCGCTCAGTCGTGTCTGACTCTTTGCGACCCCATGAATCGCAGCATGCCAGGCCTCCCTGTCCATCACCAACTCCCAGAGTTCACTCAGATTCACGTCCATCGAGTCAGTGATGCCATCCAGCCATCTCATCTTCTGTCATCCCCTTCTCCTCCTGCCCCCAATCCCTCCCAGCATCAGAGTCTTTAAAATACCTGAAATTAAAAAGACTGACCATGCCAAGTGTTAGTGAGGATGTGAAAACAATTGGAACTCTCATACAGTGCTGGTGGGAACGTATAATAGTACAACACCTTTACAAAACAATTTGGTCATGTCTTTAAAGGCTAAATATGCACCAACCATATGATCAAGTCATTCCTTTCCTTACTCAAGAGAAATGAAATATATATCCATATAAAGGCCTACCCATGAATGTTCACAGCAGTTTGTGTACATGCTAAGTCGCTTCAGTTGTGTCTGACTCTTTGAAACTTCATAGACTGTAGCCTACCAGACTCCCCTGTCCATGGGATGCTCCATGCAAGAATACTGGAGTGGGCTGCCATCCCCTCCTCCAGGAGATCTTCCTGACTCGGATTGAACCGAGGTCTCTTTAAGTCTCCTTCTATGGCAGGCAAATTCTTTACCACTACACCACCTGGAAAGTCCTTGTTTTGTGTACTCTTACAATGAATTTTACACTTGAACATGTGCAGTTTATTGTATACCACACTGCTAAATAATGCAATCTGTTTTTTAAAATAAAATTGCTCAAAGTACAGAAACGTGAGGAAAAAATTTTAAAACAGAAAGATAAATGCATTAATTTTAATTTTCTATGCTACATAACAACTTACCACAAATTTAGCCCTTTTAAAACAACAGATGTTTGTTATCTCACAGCTAGCCATGAGTCCAAACCCAACTTAGCTAAGTTGCCTGCTTCAGGCTAGAGTAAGGGCTGTGGTCTCGTGTGAGGCTAGGGATTCTCTTCCAAGCTTGCAGAGTGGTTAGCAGATTTCAGTTCCTTGCAATTATAGGACTGAGGGCTCAACCTCTTGCTGGCTGTCACTTGGAGGCGACACTTCAGTCTCAGTGGCTACCTATGATTTTTACCATCTGGCTTTTTATGCCCCCTCATACCATGGGCTCCCCTAGTGGCTCAGTGATAAAATAATCAGCCTGCAATGCAGGAGACCCGGGTTCAATCCCTGGGTCGGGAAGATCCCCTGGAGAAGGAAATGGCAACCCACTCCAATATTCTTGCAGAGAGAATCCCATGGACAGAGGAGCCTGATGGGCTACAATCCATGGGGTCTCACTTGGACATAACTTACCCACTAAACAACAACATGATAGTTTATCAAAAGCCAGCATGGGGTAAAGTTGAGTCTGCTGAAATAGAGGAACCTATCACCTTTGCCATGTGCTTCTGGTTAGAAGTAAGTCACAAGTCTCACCTGCCCTCAGGGAGAGGCAGCTACTGGGAGTCACCCAGTGTTGTGAGTAAGGTGTATCCACAGTGACTGTTGTTTAGTTGCTAAGTCGTGTCTGACTCTCTGTGACCCCATGGACTGTAGCCCGACAGGCTCCTCTGTTTATGGGATTCTCCAGGCAAGAATACTGGAGTGGGTTGCCATTTCCTTCTCCAGGGGAATCTTCCCAACCCAGGGATTGAACCCACATCTCACGTCTCCTGCATTGACAGGTGGGTTCTTTACCACTACCACCACCTGGAAAACCCATATCCACAATATGGCGTAGCAAATGGAAATGGAGGCAATAGAAAGGAATCCTCAGGATCATGGCAAAGGGAGATCCCACCATCAGCTGTTTAGTAGGGCTACAGGAGGAAGGGCTCCAGCAGGATGGCTGTAAGGAAAACTAACCTCATGCATCGGCAACGTGAAGGGATGACCAAGGCTGTCAGCGTGCACTAGTGCATGAATGAGAGCTCTATAGAAAGCCAACCTAATAAAGATACAAGACAGTCATTAACTCCAGGAGGAACAGGGGTTGTACGAGAATGAGAATGTGATCAGAATATGTATGATGGCCCTCCTATGAGTAATATTTACATTGTCCTAATAAATCTTAAGAGTCCCTTGGACTGCAAGGAGATCCAACCAGTCCATTCTGAAGGAGATCAGCCCTGGGATTTCTTTGGAAGAAATGATGCTAAAGCTGAAACTCCGGTACTTGGCCACGTCATGCGAAGAGTTGGCTCATTAGAAAAGACTCTGATGCTGGGAGGGATTGGGGGCAGGAGGAGAAGGGGACGACAGAGGATGAGATGGCTGGATGGCATCACTGACTCGATGGATGTGAGTCTGAGTGAATTCCAGGAGTAGGTGATGAACAGGGAGGCCTGGCGTGCTGCAATTCATGGGGTCACAAAGAGTCGGACACAACTGAGCGACTGAACTGAACTGAATAAATCCTGATCCGACCAAAAGTAACAATAGCTGTATATTTGAGAGATGAAAAGAGCGTTCTACTGATATCTGGTCTGAACCACCTAAAGGGGAAAAAAAAAGGTAGCAGAACAATGTAGGTCTCTAGTATTTAAAATGGTTAAATTAGGTAGTCCCTTGGACAGCATGGAGCTCAATCTGTCAATCCTAAAGGAAACCAACCCTGAATATTCATTGGAAGGACTGTGGCTGAAGCTGAAGCCTTTGGCCACCTGAGATGCTGGGAAAGACTGAAGGCAAAAGGAGAAGAGGGCAGCAGAGGATGAAATGGTTGGATGGCACGACCAACACAATAGACATGAGTTTGAGCAGACTCCAGGAGATAGTGAAGGACAGTGAAGCCGTCCATGAGGTCAGACACGACTTAGTGACTGAACAGCAACAAAAACAAAATTAGATGGCAGGGTGGTCATGAATTGTTTCCTAATTCAGTTTCCTGGTCAGGCCTCAGCCAGCCAAATGTCCAGTTGGTAAACAGTAGAGAAGACAACTCCTTTGCTTTAAAATAATGGATACAGTTTGCCCCCATCTTACTGTTTTCCTGCTGCAGAGCTTATTATCTCTGGGGAGGAGCTTTGCCAGGGTCAAGGGGAAGGGAGTTGAAAAGAAAAGGGAAATGATGTGGGCAGCTATGTCTCCAATACCAAGCTCCTTGAAGAAAAGACCAGCTCAACTAAGTAAAGGAAGGTTTCGTGATCCCCCACGCCTTCCCCTTCCTCCTCTTTTATCTCCTTTATCCCTTCTTACAAGAGTTCCAGAATAATTTAATTGCCAGTAGGACCTTGGGATAAAACAGATGTCCAGAACAGTACAGTTCGTTTTCAGAAGCTGAGGTTCTCAGAAACCAGAATTTGATTACTTAATAGTGAGTTTCCGAACAATGAAACATTATTAAATTGATTTGTTTTGGCAAAGCTGGCGGAGATTCTCCTGGCCTGCCACCTGCCCATCGGAGGGCTGGTGAGTGAATATACTGCAAAATTTCAAGCGGAGAGGAGCAGTGTGGGAAGAATTGAATTCGTGCTGCTGCTGTTCACATCGTCTTCTTTGGCTTGCACAGAGAGAGAAATCCTCTTTACTTTCATGAAGACTGAACTCATTTTAAAATCATACCTGTTTTTAGTTTTTCCTCACTTCTAAAGGTTTCTCTCTTAATATTTGTCATCAAAGGCCCTTGTTTGCTTGGTGCTCTGTTGTTGTGTAGTCAACTAAGTCACTTCTGACTCTTAGTGACCCCGTGGACTGTAGCCCACCAGGCTCCTCTGTCCTCAGCTCTCTCCCAGAGTTCACTCAAACTCGTGTCCATTGAGTCGGTGATGCCATCCAACCATCTCATCGTCTGTTGTCCCCTTCTCCTGGCCTTCAATCTTTCCCAGCATCAGGGTCTTTTCCAGTGAGTCAGCTCTTCACATCAAGTGGCCAAAGTATTGGAGCTTTAGCTTCAGCAACAGTCCTTCCAATGAATATTCAGGGTTGGTTTCCTTTAGGATGGATTGGTTTGATCTCCTTGCAGTCCAAGGTGCTGTTAAGAGTCTTCTCACTCAGGTCTCAGTTAATGGGTCTAGTGCCAGAGCTGATTATCATTAGTAGGATTGACAGAAAGGGGCCTGTTTTAAAATTGCTTACAGAGCCAGAAAAATTAGGAGGAAATCTAATGAACCCTTTTTTTTTACCTGAGAAATGTATAATTAACATATAATGTATAATTATATTATACATAACATATAATTAACATATAAAGAGCCAGTCCGTGCAGATGACATCCTTTCTTGTCCTGGATGTCACACTATATGGCTTTGTGGCCCAGAGCTGCCCATGCAGGAAGCCTGGGGATAAAGCCACCACCCAAAGGACAATAGAGAGAAGCCCGCAGGTGGCACATTCCATTGTGCACCCTCTGGTCTTCCAGGCAGGGGGACAGGAAGGACAGTGTCTTACTGAGCAAGCCAGCATGGAGCTTTCCTGGCAACCACAGTTGAAAACTGATTAAGGGTTCCATACTTGAAATCAGAGCCAAAAAAAGGAAAATAAATTCTTTAGTGTGTGTTTGGGGGGGGGTGGTCAGGGGGGAGACATCTCAAGTGCGGAGTGGTCTTTGAACTTAAAAAGCTGTAGTACTTGAGTTCTTTAGCTTATGGATGAAAGCTGCCCAATTTCTTCATTTCCTTTGTTGACATTCGGTCGGTCAGACCCTTCTGCTTCATATTTATTTTCCTTTTCTCCTAAAGCACTCTCCCTAATCCCTCATTTTCCAAAAGGCAGGGCCCATTGACTTTACATTATGCAGTTGATCCTTGAACAACAAGGGTTGAACAGGGCGGGTCTACTTCTACATAGATTCTTTTTTTCAGTTAAATATGACAGTACTACACAATCCAAGATCTGCGTTGGTTGAATCCGAGGATAGGGAGGAACGGTGGATACTGAGGGCCAACTACAAATGATCCATGGATTTTCAACCTTCCTGGACATCAGTGCCTCTAACGCCCACATGATTCAAGAGTCAAATGTAGAGTGTGTTGGCAACCACTCTCCTTGAGTCTCCTCTCTCCAGCCACATTCCTTTGTTTAGAAATTACCCTAGTTACCTCTTCTAAGTTTTCATCTTCCTGAGAATCAGATTTCAGAATTGTACATGTGGAATTATCTAAGTCCTGTATTTAACTATATACATACATGTAATATAATCACATGGCTTATATAAGAATAGAAAATTACCTGGGAGTTTGCACAAGAAATTGTTTACATGGGTCACCTCTGGGAAGCAGTATTAAGGGAGCAAGCCTTGGCTTTTTACTTTTATTATTTTTTACTTCTTGATTGAAAGTGCTTTCTTTTTGAAAGTATTTTGTTGAAAGTTAGGTTTTTTAAACTAATGGAAAAGTTAGTTTGGAACAGGCTTCTTACCCCTAAGAATTATAGTTTCCTTTACAAAAGAAGAGAGGAATAACTGTACTTGCTCAGTCTTTTATTCCAGGCCATTGAAGTAAGTTGGAATCATCTGAGCTCTGTAATACTGGCCCAATACCTGGGCACAATAGAGTCATCTTTACAGCCATTGAACTTGACTGCTGTCTTTGAAAGTCAGAGGTTAAGAATTTATTATGTTCATTCTTTTTATATAAAAAGCAAAGAATGAAAAGGTTTTTTTGGGGTTTTTTGTTGTTTTTTTTTTTATTGTAACCAAGAAATAGAAAGTGACTTGACCCAAATGATCCACTTTTAATGGTCTCTTCCTCTGGAAGCAGGGACCAGGTCCTGGTCACCTTGGTGTTCCCATGGTGAGTGATCAGCAAAGGACTGTGGGTTGAATGAAGCCTCACTGTCCTTTTGCATAGGAACAGGCATTCGTTGGCCACCAGGAGAGGTAAATGCGCTCTGAAAATGCACCAAGCACCCAGAACATCCCTGGCAGTCACGGGCTGTGCAGGAGGTTCTTACCTAACCCAGAAAGAAATCCCAGAGCATCCATCACCACCAAGTCAAGCACGTGGAATTCCTCTTCATTACCATGACTTGTAATACCTCTCTTCTTTCCTTTAACTCAGTATTTATACTGGACATTTTTCCTCGTGTATCATCTTAGAGTAGCTTGTCTAATTATCCACATGACCATGAGATATATACAGTTCTGTCCCTCACATCCAAAGGCACTGGAGGGGAGTAATCCTAGTCCTCAAGAAGTTTTCTTTCTGCTTGTTACGTAACTCTCTAATCATCCTCCATTTTACTCATCTGTTTTAAAATATATTTTTTATAGGCCTAATATTGTCAGGCACTGTATTTACAATTCAGAAGATACTTTTGCTCAATAGTTTAAATTTTTGACTTATTGTTTCATCAAAAAGAATCTTTTTATTTAGATTATATCATCATGTAATTAATCATTGCAGTCATTTTGGTTGTTTTTAAATTGTTGAAATGAGATATGTGTGTTCAGTCATCAGTTTGGTGGAGGAAAGATATAGAAGGGATTCCATTTCAGGTCATGAACTGAAGGAACAAAATAGGTGTGAGTTAAAATGCTTATTTCTTTTTTTGAATTAAAACAAACTTGAATGGCTTATCCAGTAGGAAAAAGTAGTAGATTTAAGGAGAAGGCAGAAAAGAAATTATTTCACAAGCGCAACAAAATTAACTATGGTAACATTTTGGCTAAGTGGTTGGTAAATATGATTCTGTCATTTTATGAAACAGATTTTTGGGTAATTTTTCTACTCATTCTAAGAGTGTTCTACGTTTACTTCTGAATGACAAGTTTTTAAGTATATGAATATTTTCTTTTTACTGGTTTTAATGAACATTCATAAAAGCTATTCCTACAGCTCATCATTTCTCTCAAAAAAGCCTAACTTGAAATCAAAGATTTGGAAGATTCACTGTGGTTAAAATTAGGGCCGTGAAGGGCAAAAAAGCATGTTTTTCAGCCTTTGTAAAAGAATCCATTAATGCAGCATGACAAGTAAGTACAATTTTGTGGCCCCTGGTTATTTTAAGCAGGAGGCCTTCTTAGAGGGCACACAAATAAAGTCAACATAGATCACCACTGACCCCAGGCATGGGGCCAGAGGTCAGCTCCCAAGGGCTGTCCACATTCTTTCCTGTCATTCTGTGCTGACTCTTGTCTGGGGGCTCCAATCCTTTGGTAACAGACTTTGCTCAGCAGGACTTTTTTTTTTTTTAGTAGTCTTTTTTTTTTTTTTTTTTTTTAGTAGTCTTTTTTTTTTTTTTTTGTCTGTGCTGGGTCTTGGATGCTGTGTTCAGGCTTTCTCTACTTGTGGGGAGCAGGGGCTACTTTACGTTGCAGTGATCGGGCTTCTCATTACGGTGGCTCTAGGGGTTGCAATGCACAGGCTTAGCTGTTCCACAGCAGGTGGGATCTTCCTGGATCGGGGATTGAACCCATGTCCCCTGCATTGGCAGGCAGATTCTTAGCCACTGTACCATCAGGGAAGTCCTCAGCAGGAATTTTATTTTAAAAATATCTGGACTGGAGGTGGTTTTGTCCCCACGGCTGGGAGTTACCCCAGCTCTGCATGCTCCACACGCTTGTCTGTTGTTCATCCCGAATAAACTGGATTCTTGATTCTTGAAAGTGACTATTGCATCATTGGAAAGAAACATGGGAGTCTTCTGAGAACTCATTTTTCCTCCCATTTGAGTAAAATAAGTTGAAAATAGAGGAAAGACATTTTATACTTCCTGACATGTAATATCTTGGCTATTTTGAAAAGCTCCCAGTTTTGTGACAGCATCAGAATGACCTAAAGACACACACGCTGATTCAGTGCAGCCGGCGGTTCAGCTCCAGGAAGCGCACAAATCACACTGTCTTTGTCAGCCTTGGTCTGGCACCAGCTAAACGTGAATGGCGGAGAGTTGAATTTTCACATCTGTAAAAATAGCGTGTGAACAAGCAGGCAGGGCAATTGTGTTGTCCACAATAGAAGATTCCGTTGTCGCTTTGGCTCCAGATGCACTGCCTTCGGGGCTCTTCCTGGGCTTTCTCACCTCGTGTGGATTCAGATCTGATCTGCCTCATTCTGAATTCTGCCCTGGAGTGAATAGCGCTGCAGCCTTAGAAGCAGCAGCCAGCAAGTCTGGGTCGGGGTCCTCACCCGGATCCCCTCAACCTAGAGAGTGAATTAAATTACAGGTGGAGCAGATTCACTGTGGCTGACTGTGACTGCTCATTTCTTCTTCTTTTTTTTAATGTTTTCAACTTTCTAATTTATAAAATTGGAGTATAACCAATTAACAGTGTTCCAGTAGTTTCAAGGGAACAGCAAAGGGACTCGGCCATACATATACATTTATCCACGTGTGCGTGCATGTTCAGTCACTCAGTCATGTCCGACTCTTTGCAACCCCATGGACTGCTGTAGCCCACCAGGCTCTTCTGTCCATGGGATTCTCCAGGCAAGAATACTGGAGCAGGTTGCCATTTCTTTCTCCAAGGGATCTTCCCGAGCCAGGGATTGAACCCGCATCTCCTAAGACTCCTGCATCGGCAAGTGGATTCTTTACCACTGAGCCACCTGGGAAACCCATATATGTATCCATTTTCCCCCAAACTCACCTCCCATCCAGGCTGCCACATAACATTGAGCGGAGTTCCGTGTGCTATACAGCAGGTCCTTGTTGGTTATCCATTTTAAATATAGCAGTGTGTACATGTCCATCCCAAACTGTAAAACGCTGATTCCTTTTTCCAAATCCATATCCCCCACACAGATCATAAGGACAGCTTTAAATATTCATGTCAGAATGCGATTAGGTAGGAAAACTGCTGTAGAGTAACTGGTATGACTTTGTAGCCCAGGCAACTGAAAAAAACATGGACTGTTCTCACCAGTGTCCTTTGTTTTATGTCTCAGTGCTAAAACATTAAGCGTGGGTTTCTTTCTGGGTTCTCCTAGGAGAAGCCACTGTAGTAACCAGAGAAAAATGTTACCCCTTTGCTAGGAACAGAAACCTCAGGAGGATAAGTAGCCATCCGGATACCAGAAGCTTTAACGTGCGGGAAGTCCCCACCTACAAGCAGGTTGTGTGCCAGAAATTGTTTGTAGTTCACTGCTTGAAACCCAGAGCACATCTTCCTGGACACAGGCTATCAGTGGTGGCTCAGAAGCCTCTTTAGCCCATAATAAACTGAAGAGTAGTCCTGTGCAGTCCTGAGCTGGCCACTATATCACGGTGTTTTACATCTGGCCGTGTAGACCCCTGTCATTCAGACTCACACAGTCCCAGAGGTTATGAGACCACAGGTGCACAGGTTTCCTCCCTGACCTGCAGCTCATGCCAGGAAGAACTAACAGCCTTTTATCAAGGCTGAAAGGGCTTTCCTCACTGCTGCTCCTCAGCCCCTTCCCCTCGAGCTCCCTGTCCCAGGGCTAGAGGGAACGGTGGGAGAGACATCCTAGGCCACACTGACTAAGCCAGGGCTACTCCGATGGTCACATGCACACGAATCTCCTGGAGATGAGCCGAAATGGCAGGTTCTGATTCAGCTGGCTGAGGGTGGGCCCTGAGAGACTGAATTTCCCACAAGGTCCTGGGTGATAGCGATGCTACTAGTCTACAGTCCCCCCAAGTTTGAGTAACAAGAACCTGTCAGCATCGTAGGAGGGAAGAGTGGGTGGCGGATAGGGAATCCTGCCACTGCAGAAAGGACCTTAAGAGTGAGAGACCTGAGATCTGAGACAGAGGCTTTATCTGGGTTCCTTTTGTGTTGAGAACTTTTGGCCAGGTGGGGAAGAAGTGGGTAACGCTAAAGTCGATAGGGAGCACTCTCCAGGAGCCTCACTCTCTGGCTCCTGGTTGCGTGTTTAGTGTGTGAAAATCACCAGAGGGAACTGGGTGGCTTCCCCTGCTCACCAAGGGTCTTTGGTGCAGGTGGACAGAGAGTGCACGTTGCAAAACCGATCTGGACACAGTGCAGCAAAGCGGTGAGGAGCACGGGCCTGGCTTTAATTCTGTCTCCACCACTGATGTGTCCTTGAGCACATCCTTTGTGCCTAAGTATCCTGAATTCAGGCTTCCCAGGTGGTACTAGTGGTAAAAAATCTGCCTGCCACTGCAGGAGACATAAGAGACGTGGGTTCGATCCCTGGATCAGGAAGATCCCCAGGAGGAGGAAACAGCAACCTACTCCAGTATTCTTGCCTGGAGAATCCCATGGACACAGCCGCTTAGCAGGTTACGGTCCATGGGGTCACAAAGAGTCAGACACAACTAAACAACTTAGCACGCACACATCCTCTGTCTTCATCAGTAAAGTGAGGTTAAAATTAGTGCCTACTTCTAACGGTAATGGGGAACTTAAGTTATCCACATAAGACTATGAAGTGCCCATACGGTGGTGGTAGTGGTGTTTAAATGAGTAATTTGAGATTACAGGCATGGAATTCAATTTCTCATTTTACTGTTTATTACTTGTGTGGTGGTGGGTTATTCGCTAAGTCATGTCCACCTCTTGCGACCCCATGGACTAGCCCGCCAGGCTCCTCTGTCCATGGAATTTTCCAGGCAGGAATACTGGAGTGGGTTGCCATTTCCTTCTCCAGGGGATCTTCCTGAACCAGGGATCAAACCTGGGTCTCCTGCATGGCCGGCAGATTCTTTATCAACTGAGCTGCCAGGGAAGCCCCTATTACCTTTGCAGCCTTGGGCAAATGACTTCATACCTCTGACCTTCCATCATGTTACTTGTAACATGGAAATTATAAAAGTACCTACTTCATAGGGTTTGGGGAATGATGGAAAAAAGTAAAGGGAATTTACTTTTACACTGGAAATTCCCCTTTGGTCCAGTGGTTAGGACTCCACACATGTACTGCAGCAGGCACAGATTCTCTCCCTGGTTGGACAGCTAAGTGCAGCCAAAAAGAAAAAAAAAAAGTAATAAGAAAAAAGTAAAGTGTTTGTACAAAGCCTGGCACATAGTAAGTTCTCAATAAACAACAGTTCTAGCTGGTAAAGTAGACCAGCTGGAGAACAGGAGTTTTCAAACCATGCTCCAAGAGCACTTTTACCAAAATGTGTCTTAGGGGTAGTCAGCAGCCCGTCATTGGACCCATCCACACCCACTGTCCCCTTCAGCCAGAGGGGCTCATCTTTGTTGGGCTTCATCATCAAGATTTGACTTAGAAAAAAAGGTTCACAGGTCACTATTTGGGAGTTATGGTGTCTTGTGGGACCATGGGGGGATTTCCTTTCCTTGAACAAAGATTGAAATAGCAGATGGTGGATATAAAACGATACGTGTATATATAACCCAAAGTTACATGGGGCTGAACTGAATTATAGAGTTAATTTATGTCGTTGGATGGACATTGTCCGGAGTGATCACACTGCAACATGGCTAATGATGTAATCTCTTGTTCTCTCCCCTAGATGAGCACCATGCCAGGACTGCCGACTCGGCCCTGCTTCTACGACATAGATCTTGATACAGAAACAGAGCAGGTTAAAGGCTTGTTCTGAGTGAGCAAGATTTTCACAGGACCCGATTCAGGTAGGCTCTTGGGCTTTTTCCTTTTTCTTTCTTTCTTTTTTTTTTTTTTTTTTTTGCCCCTAGTTCAGATCTCTTTTTGTTTTATTTTTCTTATATTTCCTATGCAAATGGTCTGATATGTAATTTCCTCACTTGGTTACTGTGAACCCATTCCTAGCTACAGTCATGACCGGGGTCACTCCTGGGTATGGATATGTTTTTAGATGGGCAGCTCCTTGGTTTGCCTGGATTCGATTCCAATGAACGTCAATCATGCCATCTCTGAGTATAGATTTAAGACGTCTCTTGCCCTGATAAAGGAGTCCTGTAAACTCATTACTCTTTTTCTAGAATTAGAACTAATATCTACTGTCATCAACTCCACCAACTGTACCTTATACCACACATCTCTTAGTCCAGAATTAGAAGCATGTGATCAAGGACTCCCGGTGTGTTTCTTTCCTGGGGTTGCCATAACAGTGTCACAACTGGGCGACTCAAACAACAGATGTTTATGCTCCCACAATTCTGGAGGTGAGAAGTCCAAAGTCAAGATGTCATCCAAAGGCCGTGCATTCAGATTCTGGCAGAACCCTTGCTGGCCTCTTCCTAGCTTCTGGTGGTGGCCATCCATCCTTGTCATCCCTGTGTCTCCTCCCTGTCTTTTCCCTAAAAGACACCAGGCACATTGAATGGCAACCCACCCTAACTTGATTTTATCTGCTAAGACCCTATTTCCAGTTAAAGTCACTGTCATAGGTACTAGGTCAGGACCTCAGTGTACTTTTGCAGGATACAGTGTAACTCATGGCACTGTCACACAGCAGGTGGTTGGGCTCTTATAACACTGGAAAGATTCAGAGATGGGACAGATCTTCTAGCTCCAAGGGTCCTGTGAGTCACAGGAAAGGACAGGGCAGCAGAAATGAGAGCCCTTGATGACTCACCAGCCACACACTGTGGAGGGTTGGGCTTGCCTTGGAGCTGGCTTAGGCAGCCCAGGGCAGGAGGGAGTGCGGGGCTTTGGTTTCATTCACGTCTGCCCCTCTGTCCTACAATCATACCTGCTGACTTCTGCCCTGGCTTCCCACCGTGAAGAACACCCTCCTAATTCTCCTCCCTGGAAAACTCTCCATCAGAAGTTGAGAGACCTGGAGCTGCTCTTCCCCACCCATGTATCAAACACATCCTCAGCGTATTCTCAAGATGCTTTCCTTCCCCGCAAACACCCCATTCCTTCTCCCACTCCCTCCAGTTCCTGGTCCTTAGCCCAGTACCCTTCCCTCTTGCCAGCATATTCTGAGCCTTCCGGATGAGCTTGTTTGACTGAAGACGCTTCTTTCCAGTTGTCCCTGAGTTATGCCCTAAGCCGGTCACACAGGACTCTCAACTTCTGTTTGTTTCACCTGTTGTATAGTCTCTTAGTCGAGTCCGACTCTTTTGAGATCCCATGGACTGTAGCCCGCCAGGCTCCTCTGTCCATGGGGTTCTCTGAGCAAGAATACTGGAGTGGGAAGCCATTCCCTTCTCCACGGGATCTTCCTGACCCAAGGACTGAACCTGTGTCTCCTGCTTAGCAGTGGATTCTTTACCACTGGGCCACATGAGAAGCCTCGTTGTTTCACTGCCAGTAGTCAACACAGGGAATTTGTTTGTTTTTGTTTTTTGTTAAGTCCCTGCTACTGTTACACTGAAGACTTAGGCTAGGATGAGCAAGGTAAAAGACAAATTAATACGAAGTTTGGGATTTGGGTTGTGTGTGTGGCGTTCGGGGTTGTCCATGTGTGTTTTTTGCTGAGGAGTGAGAGCTGTATTTAGTTTTAACCACAACCGCCCTTCATATCCTTGTCATTACTGATGAAGAAAACTGCAGAAAATGACTAAGGGAGGCTGATTTAACAGAGAAGGCCATAAACTTGAGCTTTGATAACGACAGTTCTTTTGGTCTTTTGATACAATGGTGCATGTGTATGTGTGTGAAGGCCTGGGGTTTCCCAGCCAGGCCTTGGGGAAAATCACAGTATCATTTCTCTCAAACTTTGTGTTGACCCTGTCCAGACTAATCTCTCCTGTCATGTCAACCCATCAAACCATATTTCTGCCACTTAATTGTTTTTCCCCAGAACAAGAATGTGCAGTCCTTTTCTCTCTCTGGGACAGTTCTTTTTCAGTCTCTTGGTCCATTTTTATTTGTTCTCCACATAGGTCATGTAAACCTAATTATTCCTTAATTATTGCAGTTAAGACTCAGGTAGTGCCAGATAGCACGTGCTCAGCTTCCCTTGCACCTGCACTGAAGCCCTGGTGTCCTCGTTCCCTTGACAGGTGTCCCTGTGGACTTTAAGTAAGGACTGAGCAGAGGTTTGGGGTCAGGACACTGGCCTGTGGGGATTCCCTCCAATGGGCCAGGCATTGTGTTAAGTACCCCTTGCAGGCAGGTGTTGTCCCGAGAACTTAGATCCTTCCTGTGGTCACTGAGGGGGGAAGCTGAGGGATGACCCTGATTCACCAGACGGCAGGGGAATCGTATTGCCTTTCCACTCTCAGCCCTACCTCTTGCTCCACAGCTGTATCAGGAATTGCTTCACGATCCCAGGTCACGAGTCACGCTGGCCCCAACACCATGCGATGGGTAGTAGTGTTAGGTCAGAGTTACGGAAACTCTGGCTCAGAAACATCAGCCACTTGCT
>NW_011494720.1:996712-1002607 GCF_000754665.1 Bison bison bison
GCTAAGTCACTTCAGTCGTGTCCGACTCTGTGCGACCCCATAGACGGCAGCCCCCCACGCTCTGCCGTCCCTGGGATTCTCCAGGCAAGAACACTAGAGCGGGTTGCCATTTCCTTCTCCGATTCATGAAAGTGAAAAGTAAAAGTGAAGTCGCTCAGTCGTGTCTGACTTTTAGTGACCCCATGGACTGCAGCCTACCAGGCTCCTCCGTCCATGGGGTTTTCTAGGCAAGAGACCGGAGTGGGGTACCATTGCCTTCTCTGATCGCTCTTCTTACTCTTTGCAAAATGTGTTGCAGACGTGACATGTCCCATATGGAAGAAGCTTCTCCTTTCTTCCCCTCCACTTCCTCTCCTTCTCTGTTCATCTCACCTTCCAGGAAAAGGTGAGACTTCCTACAATCGAGAGGTGTCAAGAAACCACCACAATTTGAGTTCTTGATTCTTCTTTCCAAACTTTCCCTGTCATGCTTTTGCCATTGTCAGAATAAGGGCATGATTCATTCTTTTGGATGTTACCAAATGGAACTAATTAAAATAAGTTGTTTGTCCCGGTGAAACTGATCCTGTGACGTTACTGGTCAGTCTTTTGTTAGAAGATGACTGACTTTGAGGGTTTCACTCCCCCCCTCCTTTGGATTTCTTGTTTTGAATCTTTATCATATTTCTGAGTCTTGGCAGGATTCAAATGAATTCAAGAAAGCAGATTTCCTAAAGGATTCAGACACTCCCTTACCTCATTCTGATGTGCAAAGTTATGATTAGTATGGAATCAAATTGACTCTGGGCCTGCCATTATTGTTTTTCTTGAATTGCACATGCAGAAAGGAGTATAATATTAATACCAGTTCATTTTCTTCCCCAAACTCTCTTTGGAGCAGAAAGTTTCAGTGATGTTTAATAATCATAAATTAATCTTGATTGGCTGCTGCCTGCAAGCCTTCTGTGGACAGAGTCTCTTATCCCCAGACTGTAAGCCATAGAGTTTCGGGGTTTCTTAGGGTTGCTCCTGAACTCTATGATTTTAATCCTGAAACTGTCTTTTCAAGAAGCAACTCAAAAATTGTTCCTCATCATTGTGTTTCAAGAAAAAGGTCTTCAGTTCCTCACGTGAAGCCATCCTTGGAGTAGAGTGAGCCCCTGTTTTTCACTCCCAGGCAGGAGCCAAAATAGGCTGGAAGCCCAAGCTACTTAAATAAAAGATTGTGATAATTAAATCTAAGATGACATCTGTAACATCTCTGAAAGATGGTGATAATTAACTCTCCCCTGTCTAACTGAAAGGGAATGTTTTGAAGCTTGACAGCTGTGAGATTCTTAATTAATTCGCTTTTAAAGGAAACTTTTCCAGGGGAACAGGGGGTCTAATAATCTTTTTTTTTTTTTTAAATAAGGCATGGAAAATAGTATTTCTGAAAACTCTGGAAACATGATTTTTCTAATAACTTTAAATCTATATGTGGCTAATATATAAGAAATTCCTGGTCAATGAAAAAAGAAAAGTTTCAGTTATGACATTAGTTATAATTGACTACTTGATTTATAAAGGTTAGAACTTGTAAAGTAGAGGAAAAGTTTTAACTAAATGCTATGAACCTGAAATCCTCTCCATTTCACTGAAGCCATTTTTTAATCAGACATTCAGACTGGTTAATAAGCACCCAGTGACTGTTAGACACCCTAACTAATAAGAGATGCAGAGTTGCTGCTGCTGCTGCTAAGTCACTTCAATCACGTCTGACTCTGTTGCGACCCCAGAGACGGCAGCCCACCAGGCTCCCCCGTCCCTGGGATTCTCCAGGCAAGAACACTGGAATGGGTTGCCATTTCCTTCTCCAATGCATGAAAGTGAAAAATCAAAGTGAAGTCGCTCAGTCCTGTCTGACTCCTAGCGACCCCATGGACTGTAGCCCACCAGGCTCCTCCATCCATGGGATTTTCCAGGCAAGAGTACTGGAGTGGGGTGCCACTGATGCAGAGTTAATTCTCCCAATTCAAAAGCAAATCTCAAACAAATCATGATGCAAAAGATTCTAAATTAGTCACCTTTCAGCTTTTAAAAATTGTCAAAATACATCAGCATCAACTTTACAAATACTATTGAGGCTGAATTTTCATTTTTATTTTAAAGTCGCATTGGTAGCATATTTAACTTTAACCTCTATTATTCAACAATGGGAACCAATAAAAGATGGTTTTCAGCAAAGAAAAGCCAAGAGCCAAGTGTTATTACCAGTAATTGATATAAGGGTGTGTGTTGTGTGTGCTTAGCACTTGGTCATGTCTGACTCTTTGCAACCCCATGGACTGTAGCCCTCCAGGCTCCTCTGTCCATGGGGATTCTCTAGGCAAGAATGCTGGAGTGAATTGCCATTCCCTCCTCCAGGGGATCTTCCCAAACTCAGGGATCGAACCCAGGTCTCCCACATTGCAGGCGGATTCTTTACCGTCTGAAATTTTCTTAGCTAAATAAAGAAGAGAGAACAACTCCTTTCCTCTATGAAATGTGTGTGTGTGCGCGTCCGCATGCGTCTTTTATCCCCAAGACTGCTGTAGCAGATACTTGGTGGTTTAAAATACCAGAAACATATCCTTTTGTGGTTCTAGAGGCTAGAAGTCTGAAATCAGTATTAGTAGGCTGAAATCTGGAGCTTCCTGGTTGACACAAGTCATAACCCGCCTGCCAATGCAAGAGATGTAAGAGACGATGATTCCATCCCTGGGTCAGGAAGTTCCCCTGGAGAAAGAAATGGCAACCCACGCCAGCATTCTTGTCTAGGAAATTCCATGGACGGAGGAGCCTGGCGGGCTACAGTCCATAGGGTTGCACAGAGTCAGACACGACTGAAGCGACTTAGCACACACTCACAGACCGAAATCAAGGTGCCAACAAGGCCACACTCCATCCAGCAGAGGCGCTGGGAAAGAATCCCTTTCTTGCCTCCTGCATATTCCTGCCCCTGCCAGCAGTCTGTGTCTTGTGGCCATGTCACTCCAAGTTCTATTTTCCAAAGGATGTCTTGTTAAATAAACTTCTAGAATTGTTTTTTCCCCACTGAATAAACACCAGACAACTGATTCATTTGCACCTTCACTCTTGCATTTCTGATTTTTTTTTAATGCATAATCAGACTTTCTATACCCACCCTTTGAGTCTTCTGAAAATATGGAACCACAGAGTCTAAGCCCCTTTAAATACTAAGTCATTGGTGTAGAGGTCACATGGTTAATCCAAGGGTCTTCCTCCAAGCCCACCCTCATCCCCGCCACCCCCACAGCACAGTATCCCTCTTCCCTCCCCAGGAGTCACTGTGCCTCCCGTCTGGGGTCGCCAGAGCCATCAATGTGAGGCTGGCATGGCCCTGAGTGGAGAGGCAAGGTTTGCACCAGGGAAACTTCCCTTCCTAACATCAAAAATATTTTTGTTTTGATAATGTTTATTATGCTTGCGTTCCTCCTGTTTTCTGTTTACTTCCCTGACTTGAATCAGGCGTTAGGGGAGTATTTGGAGTTCCTCGTCCCCTGCCTTCATCACGGTCTTCTGTTCTGAAGCTAGTCAAGCATCCTTTCTGGCTCCAGACCCTGCACTCAGCCGTGGGAGGCCGGCTCGCTGTATTCCAGCTGAGTTTGAACTCTTGGCCCAGTGGATAAATTCCTCCATGTATAAATTCAGATCAAAGGCCAAGTGCTTATATTTACATTTCTCCTGGTGAACACTTTTTTTTTTTTTAAACTTAGGTGTTTTGTTTGTTCTTTTTAAAATGTGGTTTGATCACTTATTTTCCTGAAAGACTGCAGGATTTACAGTGGCAGAGAGTCTTAGCATCCTTTGTGAGAAAACAGCAAAGCTTTAACAGTAGTAAGAAATTCCAGATCCACTCACTTCCATTCTTGTCCTAGAGGAATTTTTCAGACTGTGCTTTCTGAGCCTATGATAAAAGCGAAACTGAAATCCAAGGCAACAGGCTTCCTAATCTAAAATCCTGGGATGTTCCCATTCAACAAGATCCTAGAAACTTGTAGATCCCAAATTTAGAAGTCAGAGGATTTCAGCCATGGCCCCCAAGCAAAATCTCTTTGGAAATCCAGAACTGCAACCTGCCATGTTCATGCTGGCTTGATCCTAAGTGATGCAGAATCGGATTCTCCACTGCTCCTAAGTAAAAAGACTCCAAGTGATCCCAGCCTTGTCTTATGAATAGAATCACTTATCTGCTCTCAAATTTTCTTGGATTCTTCAGCTTTAGAGCTATAACATATGAACAGTTTGACACCAGAGGAAAAGGCCGTTCTTAAACCACTGAAATTTTTTTTTTTTCTGTCTTTCAGGCTCCACAAATGCAAACTATTCCTTGCCTTTTTGCTGCAGTTGGAGAAGAAAGTGAATTTGAAATATGCTGTTACACAATGCTGGGGAAATGGTGAAATAGGCCAAAGATTTATTCTTCGTTCAAGACAGATTCTGTTTGCAACAGAGTCTAGCATTCAGGAAAAGGACCTCCCCCAAGTCTTGAAAGAAGCTAATTTATTTTCTATTTCTGTAGAGTTTACATGATTTCCCACTGCTTACACTTTAGAACATTTATTTTATGGGGGCTGAGGGATTAAAAGAGTGTGAATGAACAGGTAACATTTTCCATGATGGAGTTTTCTATTTGGTCTTTGAACTGAAAATAAACATGTATGTAGAAAACCAACCAGCATGTTTTCAGCGCCGGATAAAACTCCCTGCTCTCTAGAGGTAGCTATTCATGGTGGGGTTGTTACCTGACACCGATTTCCTGGAAAATTGTCAATGCAACCAGAGCTTTATAAACATACCAAGGGGAAAATAACAGACAGAGAAATATCAGGTCAGTTATGAAATCTTCTGACCGCTGGCAGGTCAGATAGCCTTTGGAACAAAGTGCATTTTATATCCAGAATGACTTTGAGTGTCGGTGAAGTTTGCATCACTTACCTAAAAACTAATGGGTTTATGCTAGTTTCTTCCACCGTTGAGTGAATCTCAATGGCTGTTAAGCTCCCGAAGGCCTATAGGGCAAGCAAAGTGATTCTTTAAGGTTGGGTTGGCAAATGTTTTTCCATTTGTCCCATCCTTAAATTGGGCTAAAGAATGTTCTATGGCCTGTTTCTCCCCTCCCGGGAGTTCCTGACCCTTTCCTGTTTCCATTTTTTTTCCTACAATAATATAAAATTATATAAAAGTTAAGACAAAACCAAGAATTCAGGAATAAACAAGCAGTGATTGTCCTCTAAGCAGTATAAGTAAAATAGTAACCATAAATATCTTAAATGTCCCCCCGGCACATCCTGCAAAAGTCTTTGTGCCATCAGATCCTGTACGTTCTTGCACTGTACCCTCAGTGACCCTGCTTGTTAGCTGCTCTGCTCATGGTGTATCTTGATGTGCAGTTTGATTTGTTCCAAAACACTGTTGAATAACTAAAAAGCCTCCCCATGCAAAGACTGCCCCGAGAATAATTTTGCTTCATGTTTCTAAAGTGTCACAGTCCCATTGTCATTCTCCCCACCCACCTCTCTGTCCCCGTTGTTTATCTGAGTGCTTCTCCAGATAGCCAGTGAACTGCTATCTCCAGTATATAAACCTATTTCAAGATGATGGGGGTTCACAGTCAGCTCGTTCTCTGTATGAACGTGCCCAGTGAACAGCCTTTCTTTCAAAGTGAAGCCTTTCTTTCTTTTTCTTTTTTTGAGGTTTATTTATTTATTTTTGGTTATGCTGAGTCTTCGATGCTGCTCACGGGCTTTCTGTGGTGGTGGCAAGCGGGGGCTGCTCTTCGAGGCTGCTCTCCATGGCGGTGCTCGGGCTTCTCGTTGTCGTGGCTTCTGTTGCAGAGCTGAGGCTCTAGGGCGCGCAGGCCTCAGTAGCTGT